>NW_027200728.1:0-17526 GCF_038502225.1 Cherax quadricarinatus
GTAAAGCATGGGTGATGAATGTTGCAGCGAGGAGAAGGCTGGAGGCAGTGGAGATGTCATGTCTGAGGGCAATGTGTGGTGTGAATATAATGCAGAGAATTCGTAGTTTGGAAGTTAGGAGGAGGTGCAGGATTACCAAAACTGTTGTCCAGAGGGCTGAGGAAGGGTTGTTGAGGTGGTTCGGACATGTAGAGAAAATGGAGCGAAACAGAATGACTTCAAGAGTGTATCAGTCTGTAGTGGAAGGAAGGCGGGGTAGGGGTCGGCCTAAGAAAGGTTGGAGGGAGGGGGTAAAGGAGGTTTTGTGTGCGAGGGGCTTGGACTTCCAGCAGGCATGCGTGAGCGTGTTTGATAGGAGTGAATGGAGACAAATGGTTTTTAATACTTGACGTGCTGTTGGAGTGTGAGCAAAGTAGCATTTATGAAGGGATTCATGGAAACCGGCAGGCCGGACTTGAGTCCTGGAGATGGGAAGTACAGTGCCTGCACTCTGAAGGAGGGGTGTTAATGTTGCAGTTTAAAAACTGTAGTGTAAAGCACCCTTCTGGCAAGACAGTGATGGAGTGAATGATGGTGAAAGTTTTTCTTTTTCGGGCCACCCTGCCTTGGTGGGAATCGGCCAGTGTGATAATAAAAAATAATAAAAAAAAATATATATTGCATTATATATATATATATATATATATATATATATATATATATATATATATATATATATATATATTATATATATATATATATTACATATATATATATATATATATATATATATATATATATATATATATATATATATATATATATATATATATATATATTACATATATCTATATATATATATTACATATATATATATTACATATATATATCATATATATATATTACATATATATATATATATATATATATATATATATATATATATATATATATATATATATATATATATAATATATATCGTGCCGGATAGGTAAAACTTGCGATTTTGGCTTAAACAGCAAAGCTCTTCTTGCCGAATAAGGGAAGCAAAAATTTGTGTATGCCATAATTTCACAAAAATAATTCTGAACCTAAGGAAAAAAATATATTTCATTGTGTTTAATTTTAAATTAATGTAAAATTATCTAAAATATGCTCAAATAATCCGCACATAGAAGAGACGAGCTTACGACGACGTTTCGGTCAGACTTGGACCATTTACAAGGTCACACTAACCAGAAGTGGAGCAGGACGACTATATATAGGCAGGAAGAGGTAGTGGTGGTAGTAGTAGTAGTAGTAGCAGTGGTAGAAGTAGTAGTAGTAGTGGTAGTGGTAGTAGTGGGGAATTAAGGAGGAGGAGCCAGTCAAATACAAGGAAAGGGAAGCACTGCAAGGAAGCTAGGTGCCCACAGAGGGAGAGCAAGTGCACAGAGGTGGGGGGGAGGGTAAGTGATGAAATAAATAATAAATGAACAGAAACACGCGACAGAAGAAAGAAAGACAAAAAAAGCGAAAGAGGAAAGGGGAAGAGTTAAAAGAAAAAATGAGGAATCAGGTTAAGTCACGGGTGTTCTGAAGTTTGGAGCATTTTACAATGTAGTGGGAGAGGAAGGCATCTACAGAGACGAAGCCAGGACTAAGATTAATACAAGGAAAGTTGTGTATTAGAGAGGATTCAACTAGACGGAGACTGTTAGAGTTGGAAGTAGTTAAGACAGTTTTAGCGGAAGACCAGTTAATACTATGACTGATCTCTTACTTGACAGAGCATTGTTAGTGTCGGCAAGCCTAACACTATTTTTGTGCTCCCTGAGTCTGTCAGAAAGAGATCGACCAGTTTCTCCAAAGTATTGAAGAGGACAGCAGGAGGCAAGAAATAGAGTGGACACCAGGAACATCTGTAGAGGGAGGAGAGGTATGAACGAGATTAGTGCGAAGAGTGTTAGTCTGGCGGAAAGTAAGCTTGATGTCTAAGGGAAGGAGAGAATTGTTGAGATTAGAAAGACCAGAAATGTAGGGAAGGCAGAGGACAGAAGAGTTCCCAGGAGTCGTCGTAAGCTCCTCTCTTCTATGTGCGGGTTATTTGTGTATGTTCCAGTCACGGTATTGTGCCTTTTTTTGTTATCTAAAATATATTTAGTTGGATTAGACTAAACTAAATTTCGCTTATTATAATAAGGTTAGGAAGTTTTCTTAGGGTCCTAACCTTATTAATTTTTGCATTAACATAAATTAAAAAAAAATATATCTTTAAACGCATAACAGAAAATTTTACAAAACACTTAATTTTAAATGAATTCTTCCTAATTGACCAATTTTAGCTATTTGGCAGGACACACACACACACACACACACACACACACACACACACACACACACACACACACACACACACATATATATATATATATTATATATATTCGTGTGTGTGTGTGTTTGTGTGTGAGGTGTTTAGGTTTAGCAGCAGTGAGGAACAGATTGGCAGCCATTACAAGTGGAAAGAAGTTTCCCGTAAAAAAGAAACATGAAAGTAAGGAAGGTTAAAAGAGGAAATTTGTTGATAGGAAAATCCTTTTATTTTCTTCAGGAGGAATATACTGCAGTGGTCAGTGAGGATAAAAGCGTCACAGGTGAGAAAGACTATGTTTCCCAGAAGTTGGTGATGGTGCTGGCAAGATAGTCAAAATGTTGCTAATATCATGTCAGATAATGGAAACAAACCCTTTTTCTGCTTCAGTTCTTGTATAAAGAATATTGGGAAGAGACACGAATTGCTAGGTAAGTACAGACCAGCTATGCATTTAACTGAGTCAAAGGTAGTGGTCCGGATTATATGTAGTATTTTGCCTATAAGAGGAGTGGGTAATGAATGGATGTCTAGGGCAAATGGTATAAATTGCTGACTAGACAGGTACTGCAAAGAACTTGCAATCGTATTCTTTAACACATGGGACAATATCTATGGCAAACATGATCTGGGTCAGGGGTAGTAGCGTTAGCTAATTTTGTTGAGGGAGCAGTTGCTGAATGGTGTAGGTCTTTAAGCTGACAGAAGATAAGGGCTTGATTGAGTGTGTGTGTGTGTGTGTGTGTGTGTGTGTGTGTGTGTGTGTGTGTGTGTGTGTGTGTGTGTGTGTGTGTGTGTGTGTGTGTGTGTGTGTGTGTGTGAGTGTGTGTGTGTTTGTACCTGGAGAGGGTTTCGGGGGTCAATGCGCCTGCGGTCCGGTCTGAGACCAAACCAAAATTATAAATGTGGCAAAAATTGCCAGGATAACTCAGCGATATGTTCAAAGGACACTATTCATCATTAAGTTACTAATAAATACAATGGTACCTATCATCAAGCAAAAGCAAGACAATAGAGATCTACAAAACTAATATTAGGAGCATAAGAAGCAAAATGGGGGAGCTAAGATTAATTGCAAGTGCCAGGAGCATAGATCTGTAAGGAATTTCTCTTCGTATTCACCGATAGGGTCAGTACGAAGGTGGGGGAGGGGAGGGGTGAAGTGGCAAAATATATCAGAGATAATTTTACTGTTGCATTAAACAACGTATTGAATTGGAAGCGACAAACACTGATTATGTTTGGCTATAGTTTATCGAAGAACGTGAAAAATTATTCTTGGGATTTACAGACACGCAAAGACTGAGAGGAATGACTGGAACAATTTGATAGGAAATTCTGAGTCTAGCAACTTTCTTGACACACTCCAGTATTTTATTTTAAAAAGTTTTTCACAGAAGCAACTAGTGTAAATAGCCAGCTGGACTTTGTTCTTGCCAACAAGGAATCACTAACTAATAATATTGAAGCTAATGATGAGCTTCGGAAAAGCGATCACAAATCTCTCTTTAAATATCTCGTGGAATTACCTTAACATCTTTAACCAAGTCTGTGTCCCTGCCTTTCACTTGGCCAGTTTTATAGCACAGATGAATTACCTGGCTGGGGTAAACTAGTGTGACCTGATTGGTCCTCATCCTATGGCTCAGAGAGTAGGTGATACTTGTCAATATGACATTCTTCAAAGCATAAGTCATACTACTTGTGTTCCAGATAGAGAAATTAGATCAAATGAAAATGACAATGAAAACAATAGATTAACACATCTCGTAGTTCACAAGAAATTCCACAGATCAGTAATTTTATAGGTAAGGAAGAAATTAAGTTATGCACAATGTCTAGTGACATGATTCTCAAACAAATAGATTCAAACCAAAGAGATCCCTGGGCCCTGATGAACTGTTCCGAAGGAGGAACTTAGTAAACCATTAGCTAGTCTTTTCACAATATTACTACAAACTAACGTAACATCTGAAAAAAATATGCATCCTTGACCTTACGTAATATTAAAAAAAATTAAACTAAACTCTTATATTCCGCAACGAACAGTTGGGAGATTTATAGTTATATATAATATTTGAGCATAAACTTATAGGGAGTTTGTCTTTATGCTTAAAGAATGCCAATAATTAGGAATTGGTTTACGATGTATTTAAAAGCAGTTATCTCAGAGAAGTATCAAACCTATGGTCTTGGGACAAAGTGCGCAGTACTATGCTCACCACGGAAGCCACACATATCCGGCGGTAGAAAACAGTGACCAGTTTTTCATCTTCACTCCTTCAGATGATCCACAAGAGATATTAGAATGCGTATAATTCGGAAAAAAATAAATAATTACAAACATTTTATCTCAGGACAGAGGAGGTTCTAAAGTACGACTTTTGGGAAAAAGTACCTAACCGACCAGGGAATACCTGTCGTACAATATTGTCTTTACGATCGATGTCAAACTGTTAATCACAGCTCCTAGCTAACTCCTGTATATCTAGGGACTTAACCTTTATGCATGTGCATAATGCAGGAAGCACTTTATTCGAAGATGAACAATGAAATTAACAATACAGCAGTCACCTCCGTCCTCGTTCCAAATTCATAAACAGTGTGAAAATAATTTATATCTATAGCGTATATGATTAAATCTAATCTAGAAATTCTTATTCACTATACACACTGCCTTGGAAATATTTTTCACAAAAGTGAGTGAAGAAAAAAACACAAACACGTAAACGTTATCGTACAGTTACATATATCTTGCGTGGCTGGAATTTATAGGAAAATATTAGCTTCTGCTTCTGCTACCTGCTGTTGTTACTTTACTTACGTATCTGTTGCTCTTGATTTTGTTGCGTTGCTACTGCTACTACTACTGCTGCTAATGTTTCTTGTACTATTATGAGTACTAATGATTATATTTAGTTCTTCAACTCTTACGGTTTCTATTACTAATACCACTACCACTGCTACCGCTACTAATACAAATAATAATAATAATAACAATAATAGTAATACGACTGTTGCTACTTCTGTTTATTCTACTCTTACTACTGTTAATACTATTCCTTCTGCTCCAACTATTGCCAGCAACTCCCACTGTTCTCTCTTGTTGTGCTGACTTTAGCCACTAGTTCCGCTACAACAAATATAGTTACCTGGAATGTTGCCACTTATCTAAAGAATGGTTTAAGCCTGGCTAAAATTGGTACTTCCTTCACGAGTCACAACGTCGCTTCCCACACACAACTGCCTGTTAACTGTTCACTCAGTGTTCATCCAGGGATACTTGTCCCTCCAACTTTTCTCTTATACATGTGCATATATTTATTTCACGTGTTTCTCTTTCTCGTCCCAGTTCTCTCTTATGCTTCTTATATTGACATTCACTATTTTTTTCTGTATTTTTATGATGTCATAGCTTTTGATGATGAGCTGATGTATTTTCGTCGTGTTTACTCCGTCTTCACATAGGATGGGATATTTCCATAGCCAGAACTGTTTTTTGTACCAGCTCCTTGAGACTTGTGAAAGTATCGTGGTTCAAGGAATTGGAGCTAGCCTTCCTTTTCTTGAATTGAACCTGATTACATCAAAATTACTGAGGCGCCCAATGACTTTAACGGCTTCTACCGCTTCTCCGTGAATTAAAACAAATAAATGGTTATAATTACAACCAGAATTTTTAAATGGGTGGACTGGTAAGCTAGCGGAAGGCCTCGGTCAGAAGACCAAAAGCTCCAGCTTCGGGTCATCCTATAACTAAGAAACACGTCAAGAAACACTTGGACTGTTTCATGACAAACCTTACCTAACCTCCGAGAATTTAAAACTAATGCTTTGTCTACCACTACTACCACACCATTAATAATAATAATAATAATAATAATAATAATAATAATAATAATAATAATAATAATAATAATGAAAAATTGAGACACTTATGCACTTTGGACGAAGACCTACTTACGCTAGTGGATGGTCCAACTGTGATCCCGCCTCCTGCTTCGACTCGCCTGACTGCAGTATGTAAGCCACTTCCCTGGCATTTTGTTGTACTTCCTACAAGAGTAATGAACTGAACACATCGATTCCAGGTTGAAGGACTGATTACCTCAAACTCCTTCTATCCTTATACCTTCCTACGTTGTATTGGACTGATGAAGTCACTGTGTGGCGAAACGTTTCTTCAGTAAAGATTTCCATATGTTGCGCAAGTTTCTCAATTCTTCAACTTGTCGGTTTTCAAAACCATTTATAATAATAATAATAATAATAATAATAATAATATTAATAATAATAATAATAATAATAATAGCAGCTTATCAATTCCCCTCAATTACTTTCATTCCTATAAGGCATGTTAATGATTTGATGACATTCCTCATAATAAATGATTTCACATACTTCACCATAACTAAGTGCCTGGAACAAAAATGTCATGTGTAACGACACACGCAAGCCCACATGCAGAAAATGTAACAGAAAATTTGGTGATTATTTCATATCGAGGCTTACGAGAGAAACTCTCTTTTTCAGTCAGTGATGAGAGCTTCAGTGGTGCACTGATTTATACACGACACTAATCTCCTTTTTCACTTTCTCTGTTTAGGTTCGTTTGTGATCTGCGAGAGTATCACAAAAGGCGGCATTTTTCCTGAGGAACTACCTTTTCAGTGGTGGCCTGGATGCTGGGGCTAACAAGTGCAATGCAGGCTATGAAGAGTGCCTGCCCTTACCCACCAAGGTCTATCACTCAAACTACCCCTCACCACTTTTCACCCATTACCCTCTCCCATCACAATCCTCACTCACCATCTCCAACCCCCACCTGCCCATCCTCCCACTCCAAGCTCACCTACCACTCCCATGGTCACCAACTCCACCATCCTCACCAGACACCCGACAACGACTAATCATTCAGTTCTTCCACTATATCTCTCCTTTTGCTATTATTTCATACCTCGCCTAGTTTAATCAGCCTTCTTCTCACTGATCTCAAGCTCTATTATGTTTTTTTCATCAAATCATAGTCGTTTTCTTTTTTATATAGAGTTAAAAACTATAGATCATACACGGGATTATTTAATAATTTTAAAGATACAGGACCACACGTGTGGCTTTATGTAGTATTTGTTAAGGTAAGCCAAGACAAGAGGTAGGCTGTTAAAGAAGACAGAAATAACAATTAAAAAATGGATAATAAAACACACTTTTACAAAATTATCCTTTTACAAAATTAATTTCCTTAAGAATTATAAAAGTTCACAATGCAAAAATAAACATTTCCAAAGGTATTCAGTACCAAAGTAATATTTTTATACACAAAGTGAAGACAGACATCAAGGCAAGGTGCTTCACAAATTTCTAATCTAATCTCTTTTGCGGGTATACCAGGAAATCCACATTTTAATGATCTAGAGACATTCCGTACATACGTAGGTAATGTCTGTCATCGAATGAAGACCTTTTCTTCATAATCTTAAAACTAGATATTTCGAACGTGATTTCTATAACAGAGATAGGAAGGTGAGACAGAGGGTGTGTTTCCCAGGATCTAGTGTTAGTGATATAATCAACAGGTTATATATATATATATATTTAGTCATCCCTTAGAACAGGACCTACAAACTACGTTTATAGAAAGAGATAGTTTTCACTAATGGAATTATGCTACCAGGTATAAATACTGACGGTTGTTGACGATTTGTTGTTAGGAAAAACAAAAAGGGAGGTAATTCATGATTCTTTCATAAAAGAAAGACATTTGAATTTATCTATGATGATGATTGCTTAAAACATATAGTAGGGTGGGGGTTACATCCGCACCATTACACTGAATTCCACTCATGTTGTTGAGATCTCGGACAGGTCGAAAGTATACATAGACAAATATTCAGTTAAAACATATCTAGGGAATTTGTTAATATATACAAGATGCCTATAAAACATTGCTCTATCGGTTATTTAATCGTGTCCTCTCCATTCTCTAGATAATGTACAACTATTTAAAGAGATTTGATGTATGAGAAAAGTCGAATCATTAGGAATAGTTAAAATATTGTATTATGATATGAGGAAGATCAATCCTCACATAGCTCTGAAAGACGTAAAGAATTCCTCTAAAACAGAGATAAATTATACATTTCACTTGTTGCAACCCAAAAGGTTTACCGAAAGAAATATCGTCTCTGAATACTAAAATTATTTTAACTTGTAATGTCAGTAATGTCTCTGTCATCAAGATTAAAACAAATATTATTTTATTTATAGACGACTTTTCAAGAAAGAAGCTTCGAGTACTTTAGAAACATTGAAGAATATTCTAGAAACTGAATACAGTAAAGGATTACCTTCACTGACAAAGGAATGAAATTTCTAAATAAAAACGCATGGATTATCTGCAGAACAAAAATATTTAGATTTATTTATTTCGAAACGAGACAAAGGCCTTGATTGCAAAGTCTTATAAACATTAGAGCGAAAAATTTACAAGTATATAATGACATATATCATTATACCCCTTCATGGGTGCAATGGATCATTTCCTTGGATGATAAAATTTCACAGTTTAATTTAGCTTATAAAGATCGAGGTTCTATTAAGAAACAGGTTAGTGGGAGAATCTGTGTTGAGCAGACAGTACGTACAGTGCTTAACTGGACGTCTAAATGTAATCGTGCATTATATATCCAGAACACAGAGTTAACACTTCTCAACGTGTAAAACAATAACCTTAAAAATTTAATGGTAAAAATCACTGAAGGGATATTTTTTTTTTGAGAACTATTAATTCCTGTCATATTATTTTAAATATTTCTCATCTTAAAAAATAGAGGAAAAAAATGAGGCAAAGAAGTTCCCGGAAGTTTCATATAAAAGGTTCACTTCATCCCAAAATTCGTGGGTAGGAGAGAGTAATTTGTTAAAATTATGAAAAAAAAATTACTTAAAATACTCAAACATTTGATACCTGAGTCAGCAAGTACGAAAAGAAAGCAACACAAGTTTAAAAATATATATAGTGTTTGTATAAGATTTTCTAGAGTTCTATCGAGAAAAAATGATCAATATTCCCAATTATTCCCCTTCCCTCCCTCCCCCCTCAAAAAAAAAATACTGTTCGTTTTGGACATAAAATTGCCCCTATCCAATGAAGCTCCACTACCACTATCATCTCTGTCCAACTAAGTGGAGGTAGTAAAGTGTGGCGGGATTCCTCCTAAGACTCGCACAAGCGGGACTCGTAACTCTCCCAGAGAAGCCATTAATAAACGAAAAAAGAAACGAGGGAAGTGAACTGAACACCCGCCAACACTTAAACCAGTGAAACCAGATCTAACGAACCTTACAAAGTTAAGTTTTTTACCATCAAATATTTGGTCAATCTAATTATCAGTCAGGACAAGAATGACGACCTCATTAGTCCTATTTCCGGGCTACATTTTATGAAATATTTAACAGTTTAACGGAAAATCATGTTAAATCCCATAAAATAATTAATTCTGAAGACTTGTCAAAGCCACATCATTATTTAAATGTTATGAATATTCATAGTGATCTCATTAGGACCTCCCGAGACACTACGCAATTATAGATTATTGAATACACACTGAACAGTCTAAAAAGATCTTAAGGTTTATTAAGATATCTCAAGATATTAGGGAATTAAAGACCAAATAATTTAAGAGTAAAGCATGATGGATACCATATTAAGTGGGGAAATTAAATTTTATTTACGAGAGATATTAAGAGAGTAATAGAAATATAGCTGAATATAAACCATACCACGGGCGGGGATAGAATCCGCGATCAGAGTGTCTCAAAAGTCCAGACCGTCGCGTTAGCCACTGGACGAGCTAGCCACAATAAGATTCGTCCAACTAGACATATTTCTACACCATAGGAAGGTTAGTATAGGCACCACTGTGACCACAAATGCAAGTTTTCGTCTGTAAAATCTTGCATTAGTGGTCAAAGTGGTGCCAGTGCTAACCTTCCTATGGTGTAGAAATATACCTAGTTGGACGAATCTTATTGTGGCTAGCTGGTCCAGTGGCTAACGCGACTGTCTGGAGTTGAGACTCTCTGATCGCGGGTTCTATCCCCGCCCGTGGTATGGTTTGTTTGCAATCGTGTCATTACGATTTCGCGAGTCATGGCTGAATATATTTTGACGGTGAGTACTGATGTATGTACAAACGTTTTCCCGATCTTGAGCCAATTCTCTGTATTGCTTTGCATACTACAAGTGTTTTGGACCACAATGTGGAGATAATACAATATCTACATTCGTCAATAAGCAGTATACACTAATTACATATGACAATGTGCCTTATGAAGTAGTTTTTAAGAATATTATTTACCCATAAGACCCAGTATTCAACTCTGTATACGGTATTTCAATGAAAATTCAGAATTTAAAAGAATAACTTATAAATCTGAAATGTCAGATATTGTCGGAGGTAATGTGGATAAAATTATCAAAGGCATTAATGTAGATATGAACGATAAAGTGCCTAAATTATCTAAACAAAAAGTAAGATATCCACCAGATTTCATTGTATAAGTTTGTCTCCAGGAATAAAATAAAGTTTTGATGAAAGTGAAGAAGAATTTCGTCAGTTTTACAAATAGAAATGATGGTATGACCTTCGGTGGAGACGGAAATGAGATTTTAGAGTTTGAAGCGAATATTTTATGATTTGTAAATGTTTAGGAAATTAAAAAAAAAGTTACTAAAATCGATGGGATCAGGGGCGAATATCCCCTAAACCCTGAATCGTGGATAAACGTAATGTTTATTTAGGGTGTTATCGTGCAACCTGTTAATTTTAGGGATCAGCTAGTCTCACTCTCTCTAGGGATTAACGGATGTAAACATATTAAAATGTAATTAGATCTCACATGATATAAGCCTGTTAACTCAAACAGTACTGAGGAAATAACGTTCCAGTTCGCCAGTCAGAAAGGAAAATAAATTATATATAATAATGAGTTAAACTGTATGTGTACGTCATTTGAGACTGAAGCTATAAGAAGACGGGGATGGGTTAAATCACCACCTTCCAACACCAGCCCCATCACCACCTTCCAACACCAGCCCCATCACCACCTTCCAACACCAGCCCCATCACCACCTTCCAACACCAGCCCCATCACCACCGTCCAACACCAGCCCCATCACCACCTTCCAACACCAGCCCCATCACCACCTTCCAACACCAGCCCCATCACCACCTTCCAACACCAGCCCCATCACCACCTTCCAACACCAGCCCCATCACCACCTTCCAACACCAGCCCCATCACCACCGTCCAACACCAGCCCCATCACCACCGTCCAACACCAGCCCCATCACCACCTTCCAACACCAACCTCCTCACCACCTTCCAACACCAACCTCCTCACCACCTTCCAACACTAACCTTCTCACCGCCTTCCAACACCAACCCCCCCCTCACCACCTTCCAACACCAACCTCACCACCTTCCAACACCAACCCCTCATCATCTTCCAACACCAACCTCCTCACCACCTTCCAACACCAACCCCTCATCACCTTCCAACACCAACCCCTCGTCACTTAACACCATCCCCTCATCACCTTCCAACACCAACCTCCTCACCACCTTCCAACACCAACATCCTCACCACCTTCCAACACCAACCTTCTCACCACCTTCCAACACCAACCTCCTCACTACCTTCCAACACCAACCTCCTCACCACCTTCCAACACCAACCTCCTCACCAACGTCCAACACCAACTTCCTCATCACCTTCCAACACCAACCCCTCATCACCTAACAACACCAACCCCTCACCGCCTTCCAACACTAACCCCTCATCACCTTCCAACACCAACCCCTCATCACCAACACCAACCCCTCATCACCTTCTAACACCAACCCCTCACTTCCTTCCAACACCAACCCCTCATCACCTTCCAACACTATCCCCTCATCACCTTCCAACACCAACCCCTCATCACCTTCCAACACCAACCCCTCATCACCTTCCAACACCAACCCCTCACCACCTTCCAACACCAACCCCACACCATCTTCCAATACTAACCCCCTCCCCACTTTCCAATACCCACCCCTCCTCACTACCTCCCAATACCAACCCTTCACCACCTCCCAACACCAACCCCTCACCATCTTCCAAACACCAACCCCTTCCCCACCTTCCATCACCAAAGCCCCCTCACCACCTTCCAACACCAACCCCTCATCACCTAACAACACCAACCCCTCATCACCTTCCAACACCAACCTCCTCACCACCTTCCAACACCAACTTCCTCACCACCTTCCAACACCAACCCCTCATCACCTAACAACACCAACCCCTCACCGCCTTCCAACACTAACCCCTCATCACCTTCCAACACCAACCCCTCATCACCTTCCAACACCAACCCCTCATCACCTTCCAACACCAACCCCTCATCACCTTCCAACACCAACCCCTCACCTCCTTCCAACACCAACCCCTCATCACCTTCCAACACTATCCCCTCATCACCTTCCAACACCAACCCCTCATCACCTTCCAACACCAACCCCTCATCACCTTCCAACACCAACCCCTCACCACCTTCCAACACCAACCCCACACCATCTTCCAATACTAACCCCCTCCCCACCTTCCAATACCCACCCCACCTCACAACCTCCCAATACCAACCCTTCACCACCTCCCAACACCAACCCCTCACCATCTTCCAACACCAACCCCTTCCCCACCTTCCATCACCAAAGCCCCCTCACCACCTTCCAACACCAACCCCTCATCACCTAACAACACCAACCCCTCATCACCTTCCAACACCAACCTCCTCACCACCTTCCAACACCAACTTATTCACCACCTTCCAACACCAACCTTCTCACCACCTTCCAACACCAACCCCTCATCACCTTCCAGCTCCAACCCCTCACCACCTTCCAACACCAACCCCTCATCACCTTCCAACACCAACCCCACGTCACTTAACAACACCAACCCCTCATCACCTTCCAACACTAACCTCCTCACCACCTTCCAACACCAACATCCTCACCACCTTCCAACACCAACCTTCTCACCACCTTCCAACACCAACCTCCTCACTACCTTCCAACACCAACCTCCTCACCACCTTCCAACACCAACCTCCTCACCAACGTCCAACACCAACTTCCTCATCACCTTCCAACACCAACCCCTCATCACCTAACAACACCAACCCCTCACCGCCTTCCAACACTAACCCCTCATCACCTTCCAACACCAACCCCTCATCACCTTCTAACACCAACCCCTCACTTCCTTCCAACACCAACCCCTCATCACCTTCCAACACTATCCCCTCATCACCTTCCAACACCAACCCCTCATCACCTTCCAACACCAACCCCTCATCACCTTCCAACACCAACCCCTCACCACCTTCCAACACCAACCCCACACCATCTTCCAATACTAACCCCCTCCCCACTTTCCAATACCCACCCCTCCTCACTACCTCCCAATACCAACCCTTCACCACCTCCCAACACCAACCCCTCACCATCTTCCAACACCAACCCCTTCCCCACCTTCCATCACCAAAGCCCCCTCACCACCTTCCAACACCAACCCCTCATCACCTAACAACACCAACCCCTCATCACCTTCCAACACCAACCTCCTCACCACCTTCCAACACCAACTTCCTCACCACCTTCCAACACCAACCCCTCATCACCTAACAACACCAACCCCTCACCGCCTTCCAACACTAACCCCTCATCACCTTCCAACACCAACCCCTCATCACCTTCCAACACCAACCCCTCATCACCTTCCAACACCAACCCCTCATCACCTTCTAACACCAACCCCTCACCTCCTTCCAACACCAACCCCTCATCACCTTCCAACACTATCCCCTCATCACCTTCCAACACCAACCCCTCATCACCTTCCAACACCAACCCCTCATCACCTTCCAACACCAACCCCTCACCACCTTCCAACACCAACCCCACACCATCTTCCAATACTAACCCCCTCCCCACCTTCCAATACCCACCCCTCCTCACTACCTCCCAATACCAACCCTTCACCACCTCCCAACACCAACCCCTCACCATCTTCCAACACCAACCCCTTCCCCACCTTCCATCACCAAAGCCCCCTCACCACCTTCCAACACCAACCCCTCATCACCTAACAACACCAACCCCTCATCACCTTCCAACACCAACCTCCTCACCACCTTCCAACACCAACTTCCTCACCACCTTCCAACACCAACCTTCTCACCACCTTCCAACACCAACCCCTCATCACCTTCCAGCTCCAACCCCTCACCACCTTCCAACACCAACCCCTCATCACCTTCCAACACCAACCCCTCGTCACTTAACAACACCAACCCCTCATCACCTTCCAACACTAACCTCCTCACCACCTTCCAACACCAACATCCTCACCACCTTCCAACACCAACCTTCTCACCACCTTCCAACACCAACCTCCTCACTACCTTCCAACACCAACCTCCTCACCACCTTCCAACACCAAACTCCTCACCAACGTCCAACACCAACTTCCTCACCACCTTCCAACACCAACCCCTCATCACCTAACAACACCAACCCCTCACCGCCTTCTAACACTAACCCCTCATCACCTTCCAACACCAACCCCTCATCACCTTCCAACACCAACCCCTCATCACCTTCTAACACCAACCCCTCACCTCCTTCCAACACCAACCCCTCATCACCTTCCAACACTATCCCCTCATCACCTTCCAACACCAACCCCTCATCACCTTCCAACACCAACCCCTCATCACCTTCCAACACCAACCCCTCACCACCTTCCAACACCAACCTCTCATCACCTTCCAACACTAACCCCTCATCACCTTCTAACACCAACCCCTCATCACCTTCCAACACCAACCCCTCATCACCTTCCAACACCAACCCCTAATCACCTTCCAACACCAACCACTCATCACCTTCCACCACCAACCCCTAATCACCTTCTAACACCAACCCCTCATCACCTTCCAACACCAACCCCTCATCACCTTCCAACACCAACCCCTAATCACCTTCCAACACCATCCGATCATCACCTTCCAACACCAACCCCTCATCACCTTCCAACACCAACCCCTAATCACCTTCCAACACCAACCACTCATCACCTTCCACCACCAACCCCTAATCACCTTCTAACACCAACCCCACCTTCCTCACCGTCTCCTAAAATTCAATGTCGATGTAATTAAAGATAAGAATATGAACATTATAATCTAGGGAACTGACAAGGTCTCGGTATTTGTTTTTCTGTTATAATACAGTAGCAACTTACATCAATATAACCTGAATAATGTCTTATGTAGAATGAGGCTCTAATTACAGTAGCATGCATGGACGAATATGAACGAAAAAACCTTATAAGTATGTTATGAACTCAATCAACTTACATGCAAATAAGGTCATTGTTATACAAATGTTTTACAAGCATTACATTCTGCTCTGAAGGAGAGCGCCTCTGGTTGTTCACAAGCCCCTTTTTAAATCATATGCTCTTGGGTCGAATTAGACACAATTGCAGATAATCCATTGGGAGGGATTATTCATGATAAGCTTTATATAATAATCGTTGAAATGAATTCATATGGTGATCATATAAATTAAACCGGTTACTCATACAACATAGAGATTTGATTCACGTTAGAGTGAAAATTATCTCCGAAACCATTGCAAATGTTAATTGGAAACATCCTTCTCACACTAGTGCCTTATATTTAGTGGCATTAAGAACATTAGGATTCAAGTCAGATCATATGATGGAAGAATGAAAGAATGGTGATTGGTATTGATTTACCAACTGAAAGACTAAAAAGTTCTTTATCTGATGAGGTAAATGTCAATTTGCACGTATCATTAACATGGTGTAAGCATAAAACATTTAACAGGGAATAACTCCTGTATTTAGCGTATCTAGGATGTTATACCATGGAAGAATTAGAATATATAATTACTAGAATAAGATTCATATCAGTAATTTTCATTATAAACATCCAAGTCTGGTGAAACAGGAATGGGTCACTATTTGACCATTTAAGTGATTAAACAATATTAATATTTCTGCCTAGTGAAGTTTCACCTTAGCAGGGTGGCCCGAAAAAAAGAAAAACTTTTATCATTCACTCCATCACTGTCTTGCCAGAGGGTGCTTTACACTACAGTTTTTAAACTGCAACATTAACACCCCTCCTTCAGAGTGCAGGCACTGTACTACCCATCTCCAGGACTCAAGTCCGGCCTGCCGGTTTCTCTGAATCCCTTCCTAAATGTTACTTTGCTCACACTCCAACAGTACGTCAAGTATTAAAAACCATTTGTCTCCATTCACTGTCAAATACGTTCACACATGCTTGCTGGAAGCTCAAGCCCCTCACACGCAAAACCTTCTTTACCCCCTCCCTCCAACCTTTCCTAGGCCGACCCCTGTCCCCCTTCTCTTCAATACAGATTTATACACTCTCGAAGTCATTCTGATTTATTCCATTCTCTCTACATGTTCGAACCACCTCAACAACCCCTCCTCAGCCCTCTGGATAATAGTTTTGGTAATCCCACACTTTCTCTTAACTTCCAAACTACGAATTCTCTGCTTTATATTCACACCACACATTGCCCTCAGACATGACATCTCCACTGCTTCCAGCCTTCTCCTCGTTGCAACATTCATCACCCATGTTTTACACCCATATAAGAGAGTTGTTATAACTATACTCTTAGACATTCCCCTCTTTGCTTCCACAGACAAAGCTCTTTGTCTCCACAGGCTCCTAAGTACAACAATCACCATTTTCTCCTCATCAAGTCTATGATTCACCTCATCCTTCATAGACCCATCTGCTAACACGTTCACTCCTAAACATCTGAATACATTCACCTCTTCCACACACTCTCCCTCCAATCTGATATCCAATCTTTCGTCACCTAATCTTTTTGTTATAATCATCACCTTACTCTTTCCTATATTCACTTTTAATTTTCTTCTTTTACATAGCCTACCAAATTCATCCACCAACCTCTGCAATTTCTCTTCAGAATATTTCAAAAGCACAGTGTCATCAGCGAAGAGCACCTGTGACAACTCCTACTTTGTGTTTGATTCTTTATCTTTTAACTCCACA
>NW_027200729.1:0-17526 GCF_038502225.1 Cherax quadricarinatus
GACACTTATTGTATGGTCTCTTAACGTGCTAGTGACACCCCTGCTTTTCATTGGGGGGATGGTGCATCGTCTGCCAAGTCTTTTGCATTCGTAGTGAGTGATTTTCGTGTGCAAGTTCGGTACTAGTCCCTCTAGGATTTTCCAGGTGTATATAATCATGTATCTCTCCCGCCTGCGTTCCAGGGAATACAGGTTTAGGTACCTCAAGCGCTCCCAGTAATTGAGGTGTTTTATCTCCGTTATGAGCGCCGTGAAGACGATGGTTATGGTTATCATTTCAGTTAATGTTTAATTTTTGCTTACTGTATAAGTGACTGTGTAGGATTGTGTTAGGATGAGAAAATTATTAGTAGGCAAATGTTAAGAAAATGCGATTGGAAAGGTGGAGAAAATGATCACAGCCTACTATCTGAGGGAAACTCAGGGCGCCTCCCAACCCTTTGAGAGTTAGGTTCAGTTTTTCTTGTATCGTGTACTTTGGGCACAGAAAGTGCATCATTAGGTCATTTGAGAGGCATTCGAGTTGTCTCAGTAGTTTGTAGTGCTTGATCATTCCCCAGGATGCAACCCACGACGATCGACTAACTCCCAGGTACCTTTTTACTGAAGGTTAACAGGGACAGTGGGTGTAAGGAGACTCGCCCATATGTCTCGCCCTGCCCAGGATTCGAACCTGGGACCATTCGGTTGTGAGCCGACTGCGCTGACCACTGCGCTACAGGTCACCCAGGTAAACTTGATGTTCTAAGATTATTAGTAATCAAATAAGTTTATTCAGACACATGTACACATAAATACACTTACATAAATTATACATAACAGTATATGTGTAGATTACTGAGGATAACCCAAAAAAGTAAGACAAAGTGAATGAAGTATTTGTCATGTTATGTTTTGAAGGTTATTAAGATATGATTATTATTATTTCAATAAAAATTAAGCATTAAGTGCAAAATGGTTATACAGTGCTGCAGGGTCAGATGAGCTAAAGATAAAACATGCGAAGATGAGAGACCAGGGAAGGTTAGGAGCATGCGAGATGCAGAGTCAGTAGGAGTAATGGGAAGTGTTAAAGAAAAAATATCACTTCGATTACATTTTCATTATAGCTCTTCCAACTACCCTCACCGATTCTGCCTTTTGTATACCCCTAACCCTTGTTGGTCTCTCATCTTCGCATATTTTACTCAAGTCCAGTGGCTAACGCTACGGTCTGGAGTTTTGAGACTTACAGCGGGTTCTACTCCCACCCGCGGAATGGTTTATTGAGATAAGTTGCTTGTGTAAGTACATGTCAATTTTCTTTTTTTTTGTTTTAATTTCTAGTTGTGGTAATTACTTCATGAACTCTGATTTGTGTTTTTAGAAATGGTGTCTCGGAGTGTATTTTCCTCCTCTCTACTATTCATTTTCAAGAAACTCTATGGAAATATATCAAACTGACTATGATGGGTTATGCTACAATTAATCCACATGAAAATCTCATGAACAGGTTGAGGCAAAACCATATAAAGCCGAAGGAAGAGATATGCTATAGCTCGAAGCCATGAGAGAACCGAGTAGCAACAAAGGAAAAGACTGAGCCAGGAATAGATAACACACCTGAATTAACATTAGAGAAACTTAAAATTACGTTACCTCAGGTACTGTAAATAAAATGTCGCATTTCCTATCTTATTTCACATTTCCTTTTAGACTTACTATCTCAACATTCTACATGTACCTAGAAATTAAAAGAAAGAAAAGTAAAGACTGGTCACTCTTCGGTAAACATAACCAGATTCATTACATTATATCAACCCTCTCTCTCAGATCTTAACCTAGTAAATTTATTTAGGTACAGGCACACATATACAGTTAAACAATTTATCATACATGGTAAAACATGTGTAAATTTTCTAGGACACCAAAAAATTTCATAGAGTTTTGTTTTTCACTGGTAGTTACTATAAACCCATGTACTGGATTGTATTGTCAGTTGAATTTACTACAGTTTTTTAACCTCGAATCCTTCGTATTAATGGCGTAATATGCCAGCTAAATGACAGAGACACTAACATGAAAAGTTTTATGGAAAATTTTCTAGGGTGCTTACCTGTATGTACCTCAACATTATATACATACTAGTAATCTCATTGGGAGACAACCATATTGTTTAACGTAGTCACCCCGTGTAGACATGTGAGAAAACTTAACCACCCCTGGTCGCGGCAAGTGGTTCCTTCGACCTCACAATCTTATCCATATCTATCCGAGACCAGTATGGATTGGATAGCACCCACAAGTACGGTGCTACTAATTAATTGTGGACTGTATAGATTATATTAGTTTAGCTGAATGAAGGGGGGGGGGGTAGGATACACCTGGATACATCCATCAAGGAAAAACATTTGTACATAATCCCACCACTTACCAGATGTTCTCTGGTGGTCACTTGATGTAGCTGGATCACTCATAACCTATCCAATTACAACATAACCTAACTGGCCAGCATCAGTCTGTTATAACTAGAAGGGTTACTTAACTGTGGGTGATTGATACTCCTTATTTCCTCCATTCACCATCTCATTTCGAAGTCCTGCTACACCGACACGGTTCTTATTCCGGCAGGACGAGGTACCCGTCGGTTCGTCCTGGTTTAGAAGTCGTGATTCCATAAATCTTCATTATCCCCGGTACGAGTCACACATTCACTCGGAGCAGGGCGATCTATTTCACATCCCGCATTCTCTTAACTCAACGTTATTATCATTAATTACATTACAATTCACAAGACGATTTAATGTCTCATAATTATTATACACATTAGAGATCACTCCATTAAGATCTGAGACCGATGAGTGATGATTAAACCAAGGGTAATTTTCCCCAGGACACAGTCCATAGTGACGCGCCAGTCACCCGGTCCTACCCTTATTCACTCATTTTACCACTTTATTACGGTGGTCCCGTAAATCACGTTCCCTCACTCTCCACCAGGAACAGTTACGACACTTCCTATTATGAAATGAGGCCTATATTAATCCTTAGGCCGCCGTGAATGCCAATTTCGTGGTTCCATGCTTTCCCAGCCTCCTCACCACATTCAAAACACTCCCGCCTCCCCCCAAGGCCCGAGTCGCCCCCAAACCCCCCACACATCCGCGCATGAGCAAAGGGAACTCTTGGTTCTACCCTATTGTCAAATACATTTTTGACTCATATCGATACATTAAACACCTATTAGGCGCTATAGCTTCGGAAAATCAAAAATTTTCCACAAGTTTATTGATACCATTTCGCCAAGAACGTGCTCTATGTACTCATTTTCGAAAAATAACAGTTTCTAAAAATTTTCAGAACCTTTTAGGTAACTTGGATTCTCCTTACCTCTTGTTTCTAACAGGTTTTAAGGGATCGTACTCATATGACTTCTCTAAATTAGCCTTACCAATTACAGAAGAACAATCACTGCAAAGATATTTGAAAAATGGCAATTCTGGTTTATGAACAGTATTGACACAACGAGCAATGACGTGTTCTTTTCATAAAAAAAAACAGCCCAGTGTACATATACAATGCACAATATGGAAAATAAGCTATTAAACCCAAAAATACTTGATAAGAACTGCTGTTGTTAATATGTACATTCCCCTCAAGGAAGCCACTTGGGGATTACAGCTCTTTTACACGAATAAACATATTTATATTAGGAACGAGACATAGATATTTATATTATAGACAATTTTTCTTGACATATCTGTAAGCGATAACTGAATGCTCAAAATAAACCATACCCCCGTGAAAGAAACAACAGTCCTCTTAGAGTGAGGAACACATACAGGTATTAACTTACAGAAAATGAACTGAAGTTATTATGTGGGTTAACTAAAGCAATATTAGTAACAATGGGAAAAGCGAGAGCTGTATTCGGGAAATTTGCAACTGATTTACCAGAGAGTATAATCCTTTTTAAATAGTTCCTTTGATTCATACGGCAATTCCTATAGGCATACTAAAGATATATATGGACCTTTCATATTTTACATTACTTTAATTAGGTTTTCGTAAATAGTTGTGCCACGATGATCAGCAACGCTTTACAGACATTAGAAGTTGGAGGAAAAACAAAGTCTAACATATCTACAGTGATCCATAGCCTGGTGGTTAAAGTTGTCGCTTCACAGGCGAGGGTTCGATTCCTCGCAAAGGTAGAAACATTGGGCGTGCTCTTTACACCGGTTGTTTACGTTCTCCATCAGTAAAATGGGTACCTGGGACATAGTCGACTGGTATGGGTCGCATCCTGGAACACAGTTGACCTAATTTGTCCAAAATGCTCTGCATAAGAAGTGGATTTCTACATAGAAGCATGTCATTGCTGTTATCTAGGCCTGTATACCTTGCACATATACTTGTAGCAAATAAAGTTATATTAAATAATTACTATTATCTACAATTTTGAAATATGTAATAGGCAATCTGGACACCCACGATGCCTTGTACCTTCTCACAAAGTGCTTGAGTCTGCCCAGGTTGACATATTTCCTAAGATGTGCACCTTCATATGATAACCCTATACTGCACGAATATGACAGTATTCTGAGGCAGATTTTTACCAAAGTACTTAACCTTACTCTAGAAGACGGGCAGTGGAACCAAGCTACACTTCCAGTCAGACTAGGAGGCATTGGTGTCCGCAAGTCATCACAGATTGTGTTACCTGCTTTTCTGTCCTCGTGTATTGCATCCAGAGAGCTTGTAGCAGCGATTCTCCCTGAACATCTTAGGGACAAGATTGGAGCCCAGGACCAAAAATTCATTGATGGAGCAATGATCTGGGATAATCTAACGGGCTCAGAAACCAGACCTGCTCCCCCCAACAACTACAAACAATCGCACTGGGATGGTCCAATAGTGGAAAATATAGCCTCAACGATGCTTCAGAGTGTGTCAGGGAAGGATAGAGCCCGCCTGCTGGCAGTGAGAGCCCCTCATGCTGGGGACTTTCTGTTGGCTGTTCCCAACTCCAGCCTTGGCACACGCCTCGACCCACAGACCATCCGCATCGGTGTTGCCCTTCGACTTGCCGCCCCTATTCTCGCCGAACACAGGTGTATTTGTGGCAGTGAAGCAGCAGACCGATTCGGGTACCATGGTCTTGTGTGCCGTAAATCCGAGGGAAAGATTGCAAGACATGAGGAGGTTAATAACATTATCAAGAGGAGCCTCACAACAGCTGGATGCCCAGCAGTAAGGGAGCCACCCCAACTATGCAGATCTGATGGCAGCCAGAAGTGTCCAGATGGTATCACCCTTCAAGCCTGGACAGATGGGAAGCAGGTGGTGTGGGACTATACATGTGCATCTACCTTGGCTGATACCTATCTCCAATACACCAGGGAGGAAGGAGGGGCTGCTGCCAGCTTTAGGGAGTCCCAAAAGTCTAGAAAATATGGAGAACTTGCCCATCATTATATGTTTGTTCCCATAGGCTCAGAGACCCTTGGCTCATCTGGAGTTTATCTGGAGAGAGTTCCGGGGGTCAACGCCCCCGCGGCCCGGTCTGTGACCAGGCCTCCTTAGGTCAGTGTCCCAGGATGCGACCCACACCAGTCGACTAACACCCAGGTACCCATTTTACTGATGGGGAACATAGACAACAGGTGGAAAGAAACACGTCCAATGTTTCTACTCTGGCTGGGAATCGAACCCAGGCCATCACCGTGTGAAGCGAGAGCGTTAACCACTCATCAGGGTAACTAGGGATCCCAGGGCAGCTAGTTTTCTGTTCCAGCGGCTCAGCGCGGCTGTTCAAAGGGGTAATGCATGCTGCATTTTGGGCACACGCCCCAGCTCTGAGGAGCTGTATGAGATTTTCGCCTTATAATTGGCGATACACACGTAACAACATGTACCGTATATGCCACCTTTATATCAACAATGTATCTCTTAAATCTTCTGTGCCATATTATGTAATAAAATATTCCTATTGGTAAAAAAAAAATAGTTTAAAAGATGGGGTGGTAGGGGAAGTGGAATATTCAAATGGCTTCAGGAAGAAATCCAAATATTCTTCCTTGAAGCCTTTTTATCCACTTCTCCGAGGCTATGGGTCCCACAATTTACACCAGAGGTGGACCCCATCTTACATATATATATATATATATATATATATATATATATATATATATATATATATATATATATATATATATATATATATATATATATATATATATATATATATATATATATATATATATATATATATATATATATATATATTTATGTCGTGTCGAATAGGGAGAACTTGCGATCTTGGCTTAAATAGCAACGCTCATCTTGCCATATAGGACAAGCGAAAATTTGTGTATGCAATAATTTCGCCAAAATCATTCTGAACCTAACGGAAAAAATATATTTCACTGTGTTTGTTTAGTATTAAATTATTGTCAACAAATCTAAAATATATTTAGTTGGGTTAGGCTAAAATAAATTGTTCTTATTATAATAAGGTTAGGTAAGTTTTCTAAGATTCTTTTGGAGCAAAATTATAAATTTTCACATTAACATTAATGAAAAAAATATATTTTTAAACTTATAAGAGAAAATTTTAGAAAAGACTTAATTTTAAATGAGTTCTTGCTAATTGACCAGTTTTACATATTCGGCACGACATATATATATATATATATATATATATATATAAATATATATATATATATATATATATATATATATATATATATATATATATATATATATATATATATATATATATATATATATATATATATATATATATATATATATATATATATATATATATATATATATATATATATATATATATATATATACATATATATTTATATCAACCTGTACTCCCGAGAACCCAAATGGGAGATATATGATTATATACACTTGGAAAATCCTTCTGGCATTAGTGCCAAGTTTGCACACTAAAATTACTCCCTATGAATCCAAAAGACTTGGCAGTCGTTGCAACATCCTCCAATGAAGAGCAAGAGTCCCACTAACACGGTAAGAGACAACACAATAAGTGTCAGGGGCCCATGACTGTTCTACTGCCTCCCAGCATACAGAAGGGAATTACCAATACACTCTGGCTGTCTTCAAGAAGGCGCTGGACAAGCACCTAAAGTCTGCACCTGACCAGGCAGTCTCTTTCGTAAGTCGGTTTGCATGCGCCCAACTTTAACAGCCTGGTTGATCAGGCCCTGATCCACCATGAGGCCTGGTCACAGACCGGGCCGCGGGTGCGTTGGCCCCCGAAACCCACTCCAGGTATACCCCAGGAGAAACATTGGTTCAGTAAAAAAAACAGGGACAGATGTACATGCGAGTCTACTACGATTAGAAGAACTTCAATCAACTTCATTAACTTGAGACTGAGAGTCAGTGTATCTACCAACATTCTATGATGCAGGACGAGCCACATGTATGGTGCATCGAACAACATAAGCAGACTCGTGAATGTAACTACCTCCCTGCTCAGGCTGGGTTAACAGCATATTTGGGATGTTAAATCACCACCACCAGATGTAGAACAAAAGAAATGTAATCTTTTTCAGTTTGACACTTGTCAAATCTTGCGTCACTATGTACTGGTCTGCGATAAAAATTAATGAATTAAAGGACAACTCACTCAAAACTGTTCAAGAAACGTCAAAGAATTTTATCCCCAGTGGTAGATTAACAAAGATTCTGAAAGTAGACCGCGACTTTTCGCACTGTAAATTACACATTACTACTTATTTTTATTTTTCTGAGTATGCATGACCTTATTTACATGTGCATAACAAGATATAAACATGTAAATAGTTCATTATTACTGTAATCTCTTCATTCCTCTAAACTTGCAATGCAGTCCCTGGATCAATTACGTACCTGTGTAATATTTTGATTACCGGCCACAGGTATTTGTATGGGGTGAATGGATAAAATATTGATCTGAAAGTGCTCTACCTGATTAGCTAGGAATAGATTTTTTATGAGCTTGCAGATAGTTGAGCTTAGCATGCTTAGAGAGTAAGGGAGATAAATAATACTAGAGATGCTTTTTAAATGCTGAGTTATTTACTGTTTATTTTTATTGTTGTTGATATTGTTGTTATTATTAAAATATTGAAAGTTATGTGCTAATTGTTTAGGCTGAATGAGAATTAATGAGGGCCGCTTATAAGCAGGAAGAGTTGCAAAAGGGATTGGAAGTAATTATTCATTTTATGGATGAGGAAAGTGTTACAAGTAATTGATGTAGCATACAGATGATTGATAATGTTAGTGTATTTATAGGCGACTGACATGTGCAAAAAATCTCTTTCAGTGAGGGGGAGGCGTTAATACTTTTTTTTAGTGTAGTTCGTGGTGGTAAAGAACGTACATAGTTGGTTAAATATTTAATGTATTGCAAGTGAAAGCAAATGATTTATTTGGAGATGATAGAATGCTTATACAGATATTACCTGGAGTTTACCTGGAGAGAGTTCCGGGGGTCAACGCCCCCGCGGTCCGGTCTGTGACCAGGCCTCCTGGTGGATCAGAGCCTAATCAACCAGGCTGTTGCTGCTGGCTGCACGCAAACCAACGTACGAGCCACAGCCCGGCTGATCCGGAACTGACTTTAGGTGCTTGTCCAGGTCCAGCTTGAAGACTGCCAGGGGTCTGTTGGTAATCCCCCTTATGTGTGCTGTGAGGCAGTTGAACAGTCTCGGGCCCCTGACACTTATTGTATGGTCTCTTAACGTGCTAGTGACACCCCTGCTTTTCATTGGGGGGATGGTGCATCGTCTGCCAAGTCTTTTGCATTCGTAGTGAGTGATTTTCGTGTGCAAGTTCGGTACTAGTCCCTCTAGGATTTTCCAGGTGTATATAATCATGTATCTCTCCCGCCTGCGTTCCAGGGAATACAGGTTTAGGTACCTCAAGCGCTCCCAGTAATTGAGGTGTTTTATCTCCGTTATGAGCGCCGTGAAGACGATGGTTATGGTTATCATTTCAGTTAATGTTTAATTTTTGCTTACTGTATAAGTGACTGTGTAGGATTGTGTTAGGATGAGAAAATTATTAGTAGGCAAATGTTAAGAAAATGCGATTGGAAAGGTGGAGAAAATGATCACAGCCTACTATCTGAGGGAAACTCAGGGCGCCTCCCAACCCTTTGAGAGTTAGGTTCAGTTTTTCTTGTATCGTGTACTTTGGGCACAGAAAGTGCATCATTAGGTCATTTGAGAGGCATTCGAGTTGTCTCAGTAGTTTGTAGTGCTTGATCATTCCCCAGGATGCAACCCACGACGATCGACTAACTCCCAGGTACCTTTTTACTGAAGGTTAACAGGGACAGTGGGTGTAAGGAGACTCGCCCATATGTCTCGCCCTGCCCAGGATTCGAACCTGGGACCATTCGGTTGTGAGCCGACTGCGCTGACCACTGCGCTACAGGTCACCCAGGTAAACTTGATGTTCTAAGATTATTAGTAATCAAATAAGTTTATTCAGACACATGTACACATAAATACAGTTACATAAATTATCATACATAGCAGTATATGTGTAGATTACTGAGGATAACCCAAAAAAGTAAGACAAAGTGAATGAAGTATTTGTCATGTTATGTTTTGAAGGTTATTAAGATATGATTATTATTATTTCAATAAAAATTAAGCATTAAGTGCAAAATGGTTATACAGTGCTGCAGGGTCAGATGAGCTAAAGATAAAACATGCGAAGATGAGAGACCAGGGAAGGTTAGGAGCATGCGAGATGCAGAGTCAGTAGGAGTAATGGGAAGTGTTAAAGAAAAAATATCACTTCGATTACATTTTCATTATAGCTCTTCCAACTACCCTCACCGATTCTGCCTTTTGTATACCCCTAACCCTTGTTGGTCTCTCATCTTCGCATATTTTACTCAAGTCCAGTGGCTAACGCTACGGTCTGGAGTTTTGAGACTTACAGCGGGTTCTACTCCCACCCGCGGAATGGTTTATTGAGATAAGTTGCTTGTGTAAGTACCTGTCAATCGAACCCGGGCCCTCCGTTTTTTAGCCACCAGGCCACCGGGCCACTTACGTTTTTTCTTTTTTTTCGTTTTAATTTCTAGTTGTGGTAATTACTTCATGAACTCTGATTTGTGTTTTTAGAAATGGTGTCTCGGAGTGTATTTTCCTCCTCTCTACTATTCATTTTCAAGAAACTCTATGGAAATATATCAAACTGACTATGATGGGTTATGCTACAATTAATCCACATGAAAATCTCATGAACAGGTTGAGGCAAAACCATATAAAGCCGAAGGAAGAGATATGCTATAGCTCGAAGCCATGAGAGAACCGAGTAGCAACAAAGGAAAAGACTGAGCCAGGAATAGATAACACACCTGAATTAACATTAGAGAAACTTAAAATTACGTTACCTCAGGTACTGTAAATAAAATGTCGCATTTCCTATCTTATTTCACATTTCCTTTTAGACTTACTATCTCAACATTCTACATGTACCTAGAAATTAAAAGAAAGAAAAGTAAAGACTGGTCACTCTTCGGTAAACATAACCAGATTCATTACATTATATCAACCCTCTCTCTCAGATCTTAACCTAGTAAATTTATTTAGGTACAGGCACACATATACAGTTAAACAATTTATCATACATGGTAAAACATGTGTAAATTTTCTAGGACACCAAAAAATTTCATAGAGTTTTGTTTTTCACTGGTAGTTACTATAAACCCATGTACTGGATTGTATTGTCAGTTGAATTTACTACAGTTTTTTAACCTCGAATCCTTCGTATTAATGGCGTAATATGCCAGCTAAATGACAGAGACACTAACATGAAAAGTTTTATGGAAAATTTTCTAGGGTGCTTACCTGTATGTACCTCAACATTATATACATACTAGTAATCTCATTGGGAGACAACCATATTGTTTAACGTAGTCACCCCGTGTAGACATGTGAGAAAACTTAACCACCCCTGGTCGCGGCAAGTGGTTCCTTCGACCTCACAATCTTATCCATATCTATCCGAGACCAGTATGGATTGGATAGCACCCACAAGTACGGTGCTACTAATTAATTGTGGACTGTATAGATTATATTAGTTTAGCTGAATGAAGGGGGGGGGGGGTAGGATACACCTGGATACATCCATCAAGGAAAAACATTTGTACATAATCCCACCACTTACCAGATGTTCTCTGGTGGTCACTTGATGTAGCTGGATCACTCATAACCTATCCAATTACAACATAACCTAACTGGCCAGCATCAGTCTGTTATAACTAGAAGGGTTACTTAACTGTGGGTGATTGATACTCCTTATTTCCTCCATTCACCATCTCATTTCGAAGTCCTGCTACACCGACACGGTTCTTATTCCGGCAGGACGAGGTACCCGTCGGTTCGTCCTGGTTTAGAAGTCGTGATTCCATAAATCTTCATTATCCCCGGTACGAGTCACACATTCACTCGGAGCAGGGCGATCTATTTCACATCCCGCATTCTCTTAACTCAACGTTATTATCATTAATTACATTACAATTCACAAGACGATTTAATGTCTCATAATTATTATACACATTAGAGATCACTCCATTAAGATCTGAGACCGATGAGTGATGATTAAACCAAGGGTAATTTTCCCCAGGACACAGTCCATAGTGACGCGCCAGTCACCCGGTCCTACCCTTATTCACTCATTTTACCACTTTATTACGGTGGTCCCGTAAATCACGTTCCCTCACTCTCCACCAGGAACAGTTACGACACTTCCTATTATGAAATGAGGCCTATATTAATCCTTAGGCCGCCGTGAATGCCAATTTCGTGGTTCCATGCTTTCCCAGCCTCCTCACCACATTCAAAACACTCCCGCCTCCCCCAAGGCCCGAGTCGCCCCCAAACCCCCCGCACATCCGCACATGCGCAAAGGGAACTCTTGGTTCTACCCTATTGTCAAATACATTTTTGACTCATATCGATACATTAAACACCTATTAGGCGCTATAGCTTCGGAAAATCAAAAATTTTCCACAAGTTTATTGATACCATTTCGCCAAGAACGTGCTCTATGTACTCATTTTCGAAAAATAACAGTTTCTAAAAATTTTCAGAACCTTTTAGGTAACTTGGATTCTCCTTACCTCTTGTTTCTAACAGGTTTTAAGGGATCGTACTCATATGACTTCTCTAAATTAGCCTTACCAATTACAGAAGAACAATCACTGCAAAGATATTTGAAAAATGGCAATTCTGGTTTATGAACAGTATTGACACAACGAGCAATGACGTGTTCTTTTCATAAAAAAAAACAGCCCAGTGTACATATACAATGCACAATATGGAAAATAAGCTATTAAACCCAAAAATACTTGATAAGAACTGCTGTTGTTAATATGTACATTCCCCTCAAGGAAGCCACTTGGGGATTACAGCTCTTTTACACGAATAAACATATTTATATTAGGAACGAGACATAGATATTTATATTATAGACAATTTTTCTTGACATATCTGTAAGCGATAACTGAATGCTCAAAATAAACCATACCCCCGTGAAAGAAACAACAGTCCTCTTAGAGTGAGGAACACATACAGGTATTAACTTACAGAAAATGAACTGAAGTTATTATGTGGGTTAACTAAAGCAATATTAGTAACAATGGGAAAAGCGAGAGCTGTATTCAGGAAATTTGCAACTGATTTACCAGAGAGTATAATCCTTTTTAAATAGTTCCTTTGATTCATACGGCAATTCCTATAGGCATACTAAAGATATATATGGACCTTTCATATTTTACATTACTTTAATTAGGTTTTCGTAAATAGTTGTGCCACGATGATCAGCAACGCTTTACAGACATTAGAAGTTGGAGGAAAAACGAAGTCTAACATATCTACAGTGATCCATAGCCTGGTGGTTAAAGTTGTCGCTTCACACGCGAGGGTTCGATTCCTCGCAAAGGTAGAAACATTGGGCGTGCTCTTTACACCGGTTGTTTACGTTCTCCATCAGTAAAATGGGTACCTGGGAGTTAGTCGACTGGTATGGGTCGCATCCTGGAACACAGTTGACCTAATTTGTCCAAAATGCTCTGCATAAGAAGTGGATTTCTACATAGAAGCATGTCATTGCTGTTACCTAGGCCTGTATACCTTGCACATATACTTGTAGCAAATAAAGTTATATTAAATAATTACTATTATCTACAATTTTGAAATATGTAATATATATATATATATATATATATATATATATATATATATATATATATATATATATATATATATATATATATATATATATATATATATATATATATATATATATATTTATGTCGTGTCGAATAGGGAGAACTTGCGATCTTGGCTTAAATAGCAACGCTCATCTTGCCATATAGGACAAGCGAAAATTTGTGTATGCAATAATTTCGCCAAAATCATTCTGAACCTAACGGAAAAAATATATTTCACTGTGTTTGTTTAGTATTAAATTATTGTCAACAAATCTAAAATATATTTAGTTGGGTTAGGCTAAAATAAATTGTTCTTATTATAATAAGGTTAGGTAAGTTTTCTAAGATTCTTTTGGAGCAAAATTATAAATTTTTACATTAACATTAATGAAAAAAATATATTTTTAAACGTATAAGAGAAAATTTTAGAAAAGACTTAATTTTAAATGAGTTCTTGCTAATTGACCAGTTTTACATATTCGGCACGACATATATATATATATATATATATATATATATATATATATATATATATATATATATATATATATATATATATATATATATATATATATATATATTTATATCAACCTGTACTCCCGAGAACCCAGGTGGGAGATATATGATTATATACACTTGGAAAATCCTTCTGGCATTAGTGCCAAATTTGCACACTAAAATTACTCCCTATGAATACAAAAGACCTGGCAGTCGTTGCAACATCCTCCAATGAAGAGCAAGAGTCCCACTAACACGGTAAGAAACAACACAATAAGTGTCAGGGCCCCATGACTGTTCTACTGCCTCCCAGCATACAGAAGGAAATTACCAATACACCCTGGCTGTCTTCAAGAAGGCGCTGGACAAGCACCTAAAGTCTGTACCTGACCAGGCAGTCTCTTTCGTAAGTCGGTTTGCATGCGCCCAACTTTAACAGCCTGGTTGATCAGGCCCTGATCCACCATTAGGCCTGGTCACAGACCGGGCCGCGGGTGCGTTGGCCCCCGAAACCCACTCCAGGTATACCCCAGGAGAAACATTGGTTCAGTAAAAAAAACAGGGACAGATGTACATGCTAGTCTACTACGATTAAAAGAACTTCAATCAACTTCATTAACTTGAGACTGAGAGTCAGTGTATCTACCAACATTCTATGATGCAGGACGAGCCACATGTATGGTGCATCGAACAACATAAGCAGACTCGTGAATGTAACTACCTCCCTGCTCAGGCTGGGTTAACAGCATATTTGGGATGTTAAATCACCACCACCAGATGTAGAACAAAAGAAATGTAATCTTTTTCAGTTTGACACTTGTCAAATCTTGCGTCACTATGTACTGGTCTGCGATAAAAATTAATGAATTAAAGGACAACTCACTCAAAACTGTTCAAGAAACGTCAAAGAATTTTATCCCCTGTGGTAGATTAACAAAGATTCTGAAAGTAGACCGCGACTTTGCGCACTGTAAATTACACATTACTACTTATTTTTATTTTTCTGAGTATGCATGACCTTATTTACATGTGCATAACAAGATATAAACATGTAAATAGTTCATTATTACTGTAATCTCTTCATTCCTCTAAACTTGCAATGCAGTCCCTGGATCAATTACGTACCTGTGTAATATTTTGATTACCGGCCACAGGTATTTGTATGGGGTGAATAGATAAAATATTGATCTGAAAGTGCTCTACCTGATTAGCTAGGAATAGATTTTTTATGAGCTTGCAGATAGTTGAGCTTAGCATGCTTAGAGAGTAAGGGAGATAAATAATACTAGAGATGCTTTTTAAATGCTGAGTTATTTACTGTTTATTTTTATTGTTGTTGAAGTAAGTAAGTAAATTTATTCAGGTATACACAAATACAGTTACATAGAATTATCATACATAGCAGCATATGTGTAGAGAACCTAGGATAACCCAAAAAAGTCAGACAGAGTGACTTATTTCCATTGGGGTCCTTTTACCTTATTATTATAATATAAAGGTTATAATATTTTCTTATTATTCTACAATGAAGATAACATCTTATTATCATACTAAAAAGACTATCTACTACACGAGGGTCATTAAGACTATCTACAATACGAGGGTCATTACTAGGAATAAGGTAAAATTTACACGTATTTTAGCTAAAAAATAGAAAATCATTCCCCTCCCTTTCTGTAGCTTCATTCATCAGACACTTTTTGGCAGTCTTCTTGAACTGGTTCATGCTATGACTGGCTTTGACATGTGCGGGTAGTCTGTTCCATTCCTTTATTGCTGTACAATAAAAGGTGTTTGAAGCCTGGCCACTGACTGTGGGTACTACAAAGTTGTGCTCTCTCCCCCTAGTACTATGATTGCTTTGGTTCCCAACCTTGACAAAATTGACAGCAAGATATTCTGGACACTGTTTCTGAGCAATTTTATAAACATGATTTAGCTTCAGTTGTTTTACTCTGTCTTCAACATTCAGCATATCCAACTGCTGTAATTCATCCTGGCCTACATGTTCTCTTGGTCCCAGCCCCAGGATGAATCTTACGATTTTGTTCTGGGTGATTTGCAGTCTATCTTTCAGTTTTTTTGTCAAGGCAGAGTACCATGAAGAGCAAGCGTAATCCATATGGCATTGTATAAGGGCTAGACATAGGGTCCTGCGAGCCTCAGTAGGTAGACACTGTGCTTGTCTATACAGGAACTTCAGTCTGGCATTCGCTTTCTTTACTACACTGTTCCCTATCAATTCTCCTGACATGCATGGGTCAAAGGGGATTCCCAGATATTTTACTGATGAAACCAAAGTGATGGACTCCCCATTACACTGAACATTAAAATTATTTACCCTTCTCAGTTTATGTTTCGTTCCAAAGAGAATGGCTTCAGTTTTCCCTAGGTGTAATGATAGTTTGTTGTCTACTAACCATTTGCTGCAGGACTCCAGTTCCAGTGTTAAAACATTAGCAATATCTTGTGGGTCTTTACCTGTCACTAACAGAGCACTGTCATCTGCATACAGTAGGAGTTTGCACTTGACACTGATAGGCATATCATTGACATAACATAAGAATAATAAGGGACCCAGAATACTACCTTGGGGAACTCCACATGTTATCGGCAGGGGTTCTGATTCCGTTTTGTTGATTTTGACTATTTGTCTCCTGTTGCTAAGGTAGGACTTAAACCAGTCTACAGAACCTATACCGATAGCTTGAAGTTTCTTACATAATATATTGTGGTTGACAGTATCGAAGGCCTTTTGCAGGTCTAAGGTTACCATACCTATGAGGTTCCCTTTTGACATTTCAGTTCTCAGGTAATCCATCAGATTAATAAGGGAGGTATCGGTTGAGTAGGATCTTCTAAAGCCCGATTGATAGCTATGGAGAATGCTGTTGTCATTAAGGTACTTAACTACTTGAGAATACACCGCCCTCTCCAGAATTTTAGATATTATACTGAGTATACTAACAGGTCTATAGTTGCTTACATCAGACCTATTATTTTTCTTGAAGATAGGAGTAACTCTGGCCTCCTTGAACCCCTCCGGTACGGTATTAGTGGTGATTGATAGATTTATTATGTGAGCAATAGGGATTGACAGTTCAGAAGCACCATCTTTTAGGAACTTAGACGGGATGTTATCAGGGCCTGTGCTCTTAGTTGGGTTTAACCTGCTTAGTTCTTTTTGAATGAAGTCATGAGATACACTTACTAGTTGACAACTGTTTGGGGTTACCCCTTTATTGGTATAGTATGTTTGAAACTTATCAGAGTCTGTGTTAAAGGTATTTGATGCAGCTGGTAGTTTACTTACTAGTGTTGATGCAACAGATGTGTAGTAGGAATTAAAGCAATTTGCCACCTTAGATGTTTCGTGGCATACCTCATTATCGATAGTGAGTACTATGTTAGACCTATCTACTGGCTTATGGCTATATCCCAACTGTTTTAGTTGTTGCCAGAGCTTTCTGGGGTTATGCTTATATTCTTCAATTTTTGAGCAATAGTGCTTTGCCTTTGCTCCTTTTATAAGCCTCTGTACTCTGTTCCTCACCCTTTGGAATTCATTTAGTGCTGCAATATCCTGTCTGTTTGCTTTAAATCTTTTTAGCAGCTGGTCTCTGAATTTCATATTATCTAATATCTCAGTAGTCATCCAGGGTTCAGTTCTTCGTTTAATCCTAACCTCTTTAACTGGTGCAATATTATTAAGAATGGTAGTGAACATTGTTTTGAATTTTTCCCAGGCATCGTTTACGTCCGTGCAACTTGTTATCTCTGTCCAG
>NW_027200730.1:0-17506 GCF_038502225.1 Cherax quadricarinatus
ATTTGTGGAAGTTTGGTCATCCAGTGGGTTTTATTTGTGGAAGTTTGGTCATCCAGTGTGTTTTATTTGTGGAAGTTTGGTCATCCAGTGGGTTTTATTTGTGGAAGTTTGGTCATCCAGTGTGTTTTATTTGTGGAAGTTTGGTCATCCAGTGTGTTTTATTTGTGGAAGTTTGGTCATCCAGTGGGTTTTATTTGTGGAAGTTTGGTCATCCAGTGGGTTTTATTTGTGGAAGTTTGGTCATCCAGTGTGTTTTATTTGTGGAAGTTTGATCATCCAGTGTGTTTTATTTGTGGAAGTTTGGTCATCCAGTGTGTTTTATTTGTGGAAGTTTGATCATTCAGTGTGTTTTATTTGTGGAAGTTTGGTCATCCAGTGTGTTTTATTTGTGGAAGTTTGGTCATCCAGTGGGTTTTATTTGTGGAAGTTTGGTCATCCAGTGTGTTTTATTTGTGGAAGTTTGGTCATCCAGTGTGTTTTATTTGTGGAAGTTTGGTCATCCAGTGGGTTTTATTTGTGGAAGTTTGGTCATCCAGTGTGTTTTATTTGTGGAAGTTTGGTCATCCAGTGTGTTTTATTTGTGGAAGTTTGGTCATCCAGTGTGTTTTATTTGTGGAAGTTTGGTCATCCAGTGTGTTTTATTTGTGGAAGTTTGGTCATCCAGTGGTTTTATTTGTGGAAGTTTGGTCATCCAGTGGGTTTTATTTGTGGAAGTTTGGAAGTTTGGTCATCCAGTGTGTTTTATTTGTGGAAGTTTGGTCATACAGTGTGTTTTATTTGTGGAAGTTTGGTCATCCAGTGTGTTTTATTTGTGGAAGTTTGGGCATCCAGTGTGTTTTTTTTGAGGAAGTCATGTGTTTTATTTGTGGAAGTTTGATCATCCAGTGTGTTTTATTTGTGGAAGTTTGGTCATCCAGTGTGTTTTATTTGTGGAAGTTTGGTCATCCAGTGGTTTTTATTTGTGGAAGTTTGGTCATCCAGTGTGTTTTATTTGTGGAAGTTTGGTCATCCAGTGTGTTTTATTTGTGGAAGTTTGGTCATCCAGTGTGTTTTATTTGTGGAAGTTTGGTCATCCAGTGTGTTTTATTTGTGGAAGTTTGGTCATCCAGTGTGTTTTATTTGTGGAAGTTTGGTCATCCAGTGTGTTTTATTTGTGGAAGTTTGGTCATCCAGTGTGTTTTATTTGTGGAAGTTTGGTCATCCAGTGTGTTTTATTTGTGGAAGTTTGGTCATCCAGTGTGTTTTATTTGTGGAAGTTTGGTCATCCAGTGTGTTTTATTTGTGGAAGTTTGGTCATCCAGTGGGTTTTATTTGTGGAAGTTTGGTCATCCAGTGGGTTTTATTTGTGGAAGTTTGGTCATCCAGTGGTTTTTATTTGTGGAAGTTTGGTCATCCAGTGGGTTTTATTTGTGGAAGTTTGGTCATCCAGTGGGTTTTATTTGTGGAAGTTTGGTCATCCAGTGGGTTTTATTTGTGGAAGTTTGGTCATCCAGTGGGTTTTATTTGTGGAAGTTTGGTCATCCAGTGGGTTTTATTTGTGGAAGTTTGGTCATCCAGTGGGTTTTATTTGTGGAAGTTTGGTCATCCAGTGTGTTTTATTTGTGGAAGTTTGGTCATCCAGTGGGTTTTATTTGTGGAAGTTTGGTCATCCAGTGTGTTTTATTTGTGGAAGTTTGGTCATCCAGTGGGTTTTATTTGTGGAAGTTTGGTCATCCAGTGTGTTTTATTTGTGGAAGTTTGGTCATCCAGTGTGTTTTATTTGTGGAAGTTTGGTCATCCAGTGTGTTTTATTTGTGGAAGTTTGGTCATCCAGTGTGTTTTATTTGTGGAAGTTTTATTTGTGGAAGCTTGGTCATCCAGTGTGTTTTATTTGTGGAAGTTTGGTCATCCAGTGTGTTTTATTTGTGGAAGTTTGGTCATCCAGTGTGTTTTATTTGTGGAAGTTTGGTCATCCAGTTTTATTTGTGGAAGTTTGGTCATCCAGTGTGTTTTATTTGTGGAAGTTTGGTCATCCAGTGTGTTTTATTTGTGGAAGTTTGATCATCCAGTGTGTTTTATTTGTGGAAGTTTGGTCATCCAGTGTGTTTTATTTGTGGAAGTTTGGTCATCCAGTGTGTTTTATTTGTGGAAGTTTGGTCATCCAGTGTGTTTTATTTGTGGAAGTTTGGTCATCCAGTGGGTTTTATTTGTGGAAGTTTGGTCATCCAGTGTGTTTTATTTGTGGAAGTTTGGTCATCCAGTGGGTTTTATTTGTGGAAGTTTGGTCATCCAGTGGGTTTTATTTGTGGAAGTTTGGTCATCCAGTGGGTTTTATTTGTGGAAGTTTGGTCATCCAGTGTGTTTTATTTGTGGAAGTTTGGTCATCCAGTGGGTTTTATTTGTGGAAGTTTGGTCATCCAGTGGGTTTTATTTGTGGAAGTTTGGTCATCCAGTGGGTTTTATTTGTGGAAGTTTGGTCATCCAGTGTGTTTTATTTGTGGAAGTTTGGTCATCCAGTGGGTTTTATTTGTGGAAGTTTGGTCATCCAGTGGGTTTTATTTGTGGAAGTTTGATCATCCAGTGTGTTTTATTTGTGGAAGTTTGGTCATCCAGTGTGTTTTATTTGTGGAAGTTTGGTCATCCAGTGGGTTTTATTTGTGGAAGTTTGGTCATCCAGTGGGTTTTATTTGTGGAAGTTTGGTCATCCAGTGTGTTTTATTTGTGGAAGTTTTATTTGTGTCATCCAGTGTGTTTTATTTGTGGAAGTTTGGTCATCCAGTGTGTTTTATTTGTGGAAGTTTGATCATCCAGTGTGTTTTATTTGTGGAAGTCATCCAGTGTTTCATTTGTGGAAGTTTGGTCATCCAGTGTGTTTTATTTGTGGAAGTTTGGTCATCCAGTGTGTTTTATTTGTGGAAGTTTGGTCATCCAGTGGTTTTTATTTGTGGAAGTTTGGTCATCCAGTGTGTTTTATTTGTGGAAGTTTGGTCATCCAGTGGGTTTTATTTGTGGAAGTTTGGTCATCCAGTGGGTTTTATTTGTGGAAGTTTGGTCATCCAGTGTGTTTTATTTGTGGAAGTTTGGTCATCCAGTGGGTTTTATTTGTGGAAGTTTGGTCATCCAGTGGGTTTTATTTGTGGAAGTTTGGTCATCCAGTGGGTTTTATTTGTGGAAGTTTGGTCATCCAGTGTGTTTTATTTGTGGAAGTTTGGTCCAGTGGGTTTTATTTTTGGAAGTTTGGTCATCCAGTGGGTTTTATTTGTGGAAGGTTGGTCATCCAGTGTGTTTTATTTGTGGAAGTTTGGTCATCCAGTGTGGGTTTTATTTGTGGAAGTTTGGTCATCCAGTTTGGTCATCCAGTGGGTTTTATTTGTGGAAGGTCATCCAGTGGGTTTTATTTGTGGAAGTTTGGTCATCCAGTGGGTTTTATTTGTGGAAGTTTGGTCATCCAGTGGGTTTTATTTGTGGAAGTTTGGTCATCCAGTGTGTTTTATTTGTGGAAGTTTGGTCATCCAGTGGGTTTTATTTGTGGAAGTTTGGTCATCCAGTGTGTTTTATTTGTGGAAGTTTGGTCATCCAGTGGGTTTTATTTGTGGAAGTTTGGTCATCCAGTGGGTTTTATTTGTGGAAGTTTGGTCATCCAGTGGGTTTTATTTGTGGAAGTTTGGTCATCCAGTGTGTTTTATTTGTGGAAGTTTGGTCATCCAGTGTGTTTTATTTGTGGAAGTTTGGTCATCCAGTTTTATTTGTGGAAGTTTGGTCATCCAGTGTGTTTTATTTGTGGAAGTTTTATTTGTGGAAGTTTGGTCATCCAGTGTGTTTTATTTGTGGAAGTTTGGTCATCCAGTGGGTTTTATTTGTGGAAGTTTGGTCATCCAGTGGGTTTTATTTGTGGAAGTTTGGTCATCCAGTGGTTTTTATTTGTGGAAGTTTGGTCATCCAGTGGGTTTTATTTGTGGAAGTTTGGTCATCCAGTGTGTTTTATTTGTGGAAGTTTGGTCATCCAGTGGGTTTTATTTGTGGAAGTTTGGTCATCCAGTGGGTTTTATTTGTGGAAGTTTGGTCATCCAGTGGGTTTTATTTGTGGAAGTTTGGTCATCCAGTGTGTTTTATTTGTGGAAGTTTGGTCATCCAGTGGGTTTTATTTGTGGAAGTTTGGTCATCCAGTGGGTTTTATTTGTGGAAGTTTGGTCATCCAGTGGGTTTTATTTGTGGAAGTTTGGTCATCCAGTGGGTTTTATTTGTGGAAGTTTGGTCATCCAGTGGGTTTTATTTGTGGAAGTTTGGTCATCCAGTGGGTTTTATTTGTGGAAGTTTGGTCATCCAGTGGGTTTTATTTGTGGAAGTTTGGTCATCCAGTGGGTTTTATTTGTGGAAGTTTGGTCATCCAGTGGGTTTTATTTGTGGAAGTTTGGTCATCCAGTGGGTTTTATTTGTGGAAGTTTGGTCATCCAGTGGGTTTTATTTGTGGAAGTTTGGTCATCCAGTGGGTTTTATTTGTGGAAGTTTGGTCATCCAGTGGGTTTTATTTGTGGAAGTTTGGTCATCCAGTGGGTTTTATTTGTGGAAGTTTGGTCATCCAGTGTGTTTTATTTGTGGAAGTTTGGTCATCCAGTGGGTTTTATTTGTGGAAGTTTGGTCATCCAGTGGGTTTTATTTGTGGAAGTTTGGTCATCCAGTGGGTTTTATTTGTGGAAGTTTGGTCATCCAGTTTTATTTGTGGAAGTTTTTCCAGTGTGTTTTATTTGTGGAAGTTTGGTCATCCAGTGGGTTTTATTTGTGGAAGTTTGGTCATCCAGTGGGTTTTATTTGTGGAAGTTTGGTCATCCAGTGTGTTTTATTTGTGGAAGTTTGATCATCCAGTGTGTTTTATTTGTGGAAGTTTGGTCATCCAGTGTGTTTTATTTGTGGAAGTTTGATCATCCAGTGTGTTTTATTTGTGGAAGTTTGGTCATCCAGTGGGTTTTATTTGTGGAAGTTTGGTCATCAGTGTTTTATTTGTTTTATTTGTGGAAGTTTGGTCATCCAGTGTGTTTTATTTGTGGAAGTTTGATCATCCAGTGTGTTTTATTTGTGGAAGTTTGGTCATCCAGTGGGTTTTATTTGTGGAAGTTTGGTCATCCAGTGTGTTTTATTTGTGGAAGTTTGGTCATCCAGTGGGTTTTATTTGTGGAAGTTTGGTCATCCAGTGTGTTTTATTTGTGGAAGTTTGGTCATCCAGTGTGTTTTATTTGTGGAAGTTTGGTCATCCAGTGTGTTTTATTTGTGGAAGTTTGGTCATCCAGTGTGTTTTATTTGTGGAAGTTTGGTCATCCAGTGTGTTTTATTTGTGGAAGTTTGGTCATCCAGTGTGTTTTATTTGTGGAAGTTTGGTCATCCAGTGTGTTTTATTTGTGGAAGTTTGGTCATCCAGTGTGTTTTATTTGTGGAAGTTTGGTCATCCAGTGTGTTTTATTTGTGGAAGTTTGGTCATCCAGTGTGTTTTATTTGTGGAAGTTTGGTCATCCAGTGGGTTTTATTTGTGGAAGTTTGATCATCCAGTGGGTTTACTTGTGGAAGTTTGGTCATCCAGTGTGTTTTATTTGTGGAAGTTTGATCATCCAGTGTGTTTTATTTGTGGAAGTTTGGTCATCCAGTGTGTTTTATTTGTGGAAGTTTGGTCATCCAGTGGGTTTTATTTGTGGAAGTTTGGTCATCCAGTGTGTTTTATTTGTGGAAGTTTGGTCATCCAGTGTGTTTTATTTGTGGAAGTTTGGTCATCCAGTGTGTTTTATTTGTGGAAGTTTGGTCATCCAGTGTGTTTTATTTGTGGAAGTTTGGTCATCCAGTGTGTTTTATTTGTGGAAGTTTGGTCATCCAGTGTGTTTTATTTGTGGAAGTTTGGTCATCCAGTGTGTTTTATTTGTGGAAGTTTGGTCATCCAGTGTGTTTTATTTGTGGAAGTTTGGTCATCCAGTGGGTTTTATTTGTGGAAGTTTGGTCATCCAGTGGGTTTTATTTGTGGAAGTTTGGTCATCCAGTGGGTTTTATTTGTAGAAGTAGAAGTTTGGTCATCCAGTGGGTTTTATTTGTGGAAGTTTGGTCATCCAGTGGGTTTTATTTGTGGAAGTTTGGTCATCCAGTGGGTTTTATTTGTGGAAGTTTGGTCATCCAGTGTGTTTTATTTGTGGAAGTTTGGTCATCCAGTGGGTTTTATTTGTGGAAGTTTGGTCATCCAGTGGGTTTTATTTGTGGAAGTTTGGTCATCCAGTGGGTTTTATTTGTGGAAGTTTGGTCATCCAGTGGGTTTTATTTGTGGAAGTTTGGTCATCCAGTGTGTTTTATTTGTGGAAGTTTGGGTTTTATTTGTGGAAGTTTGGTCATCCAGTGTGTTTTATTTGTGGAAGTTTGGTCATCCAGTGGGTTTTATTTGTGGAAGTTTGGTCATCCAGTGTGTTTTATTTGTGGAAGTTTGGTCATCCAGTGGGTTTTATTTGTGGAAGTTTGGTCATCCAGTGGGTTTTATTTGTGGAAGTTTGGTCATCCAGTGGGTTTTATTTGTGGAAGTTTGGTCATCCAGTGGGTTTTATTTGTGGAAGTTTGGTCATCCAGTGTGTTTTATTTGTGGAAGTTTGGTCATCCAGTGGGTTTTATTTGTGGAAGTTTGGTCATCCAGTGGGTTTTATTTGTGGAAGTTTGGTCATCCAGTGGGTTTTATTTGTGGAAGTTTGGTCATCCAGTGGGCTTTATTTGTGGAAGTTTGGTCATCCAGTGGGTTTAATTTGTGGAAGTTTGGTCATCTAGTGGGTTTTATTTGTGGAAGTTTGGTCATCCACTAGGTTTTATTTGTGGAACTTTGGTCATCCAGTGGGTTTTATTTGTGGAAGTTTGGTCATCCAGTGTGTTTTATTTGTGGAAGTTTGGTCATCCAGTGGGTTTTATTTGTGGAAGTTTGGTCATCCAGTGTGTTTTATTTGTGGAAGTTTGGTCATCCAGTGTGTTTTATTTGTGGAAGTTTGGTCATCCAGTGGGTTTTATTTGTGGAAGTTTGGTCATCCAGTGGGTTTTATTTGTGGAAGTTTGGTCATCCAGTGGTTTTTTTTTGTGGAAGTTTGGTCATCCAGTGGGTTTTATTTGTGGAAGTTTGGTCATCCAGTGGGTTTTATTTGTGGAAGTTTGGTCATCCAGTGTGTTTTATTTGTGGAAGTTTGGTCATCCAGTGGGTTTTATTTGTGGAAGTTTGGTCATCCAGTGGGTTTTATTTGTGGAAGTTTGGTCATCCAGTGGGTTTTATTTGTGGAAGTTTGATCATCCAGTGTGTTTTATTTGTGGAAGTTTGGTCATCCAGTGTGTTTTATTTGTGGAAGTTTGATCACCCAGTGTGTTTTACTTGTGGAAGTTTGATCATCCAGTGGGTTTTATTTGTGGAAGTTTGGTCATCCAGTGTGTTTTATTTGTGGAAGTTTGATCATCCAGTGTGTTTTATTTGTGGAAGTTTGGTCATCCAGTGGTTTTATTTGTGGAAGTTTGGTCATCCAGTGTGTTTTATTTGTGGAAGTTTGATCATTCAGTGTGTTTTATTTGTGGAAGTTTGGTCATCCAGTGGGTTTTATTTGTGGAAGTTTGGTCATCCAGTGTGTTTTATTTGTGTGTTTTATTTGTGGAAGTTTGATCATCCAGTGTGTTTTATTTGTGGAAGTTTGGTCATCCAGTGTGTTTTATTTGTGGAAGTTTGGTCATCCAGTGTGTTTTATTTGTGGAAGTTTGGTCATCCAGTGTGTTTTATTTGTGGAAGTTTGGTCATCCAGTGTGTTTTATTTGTGGAAGTTTGGTCATCCAGTGTGTTTTATTTGTGGAAGTTTGGTCATCCAGTGGGTTTTATTTGTGGAAGTTTGGTCATCCAGTGTGTTTTATTTGTGGAAGTTTGGTCATCCAGTGTGTTTTATTTGTGGAAGTTTGGTTATCCAGTTTTATTTGTGGAAGGTCATCCAGTGGGTTTTATTTGTGGAAGTTTGGTCATCCAGTGTGTTTTATTTGTGGAAGTTTGGTCATCCAGTGTGTTTTATTTGTGGAAGTTTGGTCATCCAGTGGGTTTTATTTGTGGAAGTTTGGTCATCCAGTGTGTTTTATTTGTGGAAGTTTGGTCATCCAGTGTGTTTTATTTGTGGAAGTTTGGTCATCCAGTGGTTTTTATTTGTGGAAGTTTGGTCATCCAGTGTGTTTTATTTGTGGAAGTTTGAAGTTTGGAAGGTCATCCAGTGTGTTTTATTTGTGGAAGGTCATCCAGGGTTTTATTTGTGGAAGTTTGATCATCCAGTGTGTTTTATTTGTGGAAGTTTGGTCATCCAGTGTGTTTTATTTGTGGAAGTTTGGTCATCCAGTGTGTTTTATTTGTGGAAGTTTGGTCATCCAGTGTGTTTTATTTGTGGAAGTTTGGTCATCCAGTGGGTTTTATTTGTGGAAGTTTGGTCATCCAGTGTGTTTTATTTGTGGAAGTTTGGTCATCCAGTGTGTTTTATTTGTGGAAGTTTGGTCATCCAGTGGGTTTTATTTGTGGAAGTTTGGTCATCCAGTGTGTTTTATTTGTGGAAGTTTGGTCATCCAGTGTGTTTTATTTGTGGAAGTTTGGTCATCCAGTGTGTTTTATTTGTGGAAGTTTGGTCATCCAGTGGGTTTTATTTGTGGAAGTTTGGTCATCCAGTGGGTTTTATTTGTGGAAGTTTGGTCATCCAGTGTGTTTTATTTGTGGAAGTTTGGTCATCCAGTGTGTTTTATTTGTGGAAGTTTGGTCATCCAGTGTGTTTTATTTGTGGAAGTTTGGTCATCCAGTGTGTTTTATTTGTGGAAGTTTGGTCATCCAGTGTGTTTTATTTGTGGAAGTTTGGTCATCCAGTGTGTTTTATTTGTGGAAGTTTGGTCATCCAGTGTGTTTTATTTGTGGAAGTTTGGTCATCCAGTGTGTTTTATTTGTGGAAGTTTGGTCATCCAGTGTGTTTTATTTGTGGAAGTTTGGTCATCCAGTCCAGTGTGTTTTATTTGTGGAAGTTTGGTCATCCAGTGTGTTTTATTTGTGGAAGTTTGGTCATCCAGTGTGTTTTATTTGTGGAAGTTTGGTCATCCAGTGTGTTTTATTTGTGGAAGTTTGGTCATCCAGTGGTTTTTTTTTAGGAAGTTTGGTCATCCAGTGTGTTTTATTTGGAAGTTTGGTCATCCAGTGTTTTATTTTGGTCATCCAGTTTGTTTTATTTGTGGAAGTTTGGTCATCCAGTGGGTTTTATTTGTGGAAGTTTGTGTTTTATTTGTGGAAGTTTGGTCATCCAGTGTGTTTTACTTGTGGAAGTTTGGTCATCCAGTGGGTTTTATTTGTGGAAGTTTGGTCATCCAGTGGGTTTTATTTGTGGAAGTTTGGTCATCCAGTGGGTTTTATTTGTGGAAGTTTGATCAGTGGGTTTTATTTGTGGAATGGTCAGTGGGTTTTATTTGTGGAAGTTTGGTCATCCAGTGGGTTTTATTTGTGGAAGTTTGGTCATCCAGTGTGTTTTATTTGTGGAAGTTTGGTCATCCAGTGTGTTTTATTTGTGGAAGTTTGATCATCCAGTGTGTTTTATTTGTGGAAGTTTGGTCATCCAGTGTGTTTTATTTGTGGAAGTTTGGTCATCCAGTGTGTTTTATTTGTGGAAGTTTGGTCATCCAGTGGGTTTTATTTGTGGAAGTTTGGTCATCCAGTGTGTTTTATTTGTGGAAGTTTGGTCATCCAGTGTGTTTTATTTGTGGAAGTTTGGTCATCCAGTGTGTTTTATTTGTGGAAGTTTGGTCATCCAGTGTGTTTTATTTGTGGAAGTTTGGTCATCCAGTGTGTTTTATTTGTGGAAGTTTGGTCATCCAGTGTGTTTTATTTGTGGAAGTTTGGTCATCCAGTGTGTTTTATTTGTGGAAGTTTGGTCATCCAGTGTGTTTTATTTGTGGAAGTTTGGTCATCCAGTGTGTTTTATTTGTGGAAGTTTGGTCATCCAGTGTGTTTTATTTGTGGAAGTTTGGTCATCCAGTGTGTTTTATTTGTGGAAGTTTGGTCATCCAGTGTGTTTTATTTGTGGAAGTTTGGGCATCCAGTGTGTTTTATTTGTGGAAGTTTGGTCATCCAGTGGGTTTTATTTGTGGAAGTTTGTTCATCCAGTGGGTTTTATTTGTGGAAGTTTGGTCATCCAGTCATCCAGTGTGTTTTATTTGTGGAAGTTTGGTCATCCAGTGTGTTTTATTTGCGGAAGTTTGTTCATCCAGTGTGTTTTATTTGTGGAAGTTTGGTCATCCAGTTTGGTCATCCAGTGGTTTTTTTTGTGGAAGTTTGGTCATCCAGTGGGTTTTATTTGTGGAAGTTTGGTCATCCAGTGGGTTTTATTTGTGGAAGTTTGGTCATCCAGTGTGTTTTATTTGTGGAAGTTTGGTCATCCAGTGGGTTTTATTTGTGGAAGTCATCCAGTGTTTTATTTGTGGAAGTTTGGTCATCCAGTGTGTTTTATTTGTGGAAGTTTGGTCATCCAGTGGGTTTTATTTGTGGAAGTTTGGTCATCCAGTGGGTTTTATTTGTGGAAGTTTGGTCATCCAGTGGGTTTTATTTGTGGAAGTTTGGTCATCCAGTGGGTTTTATTTGTGGAAGTTTGGTCATCCAGTGGGTTTTATTTGTTGAAGTTTGGTCATCAAGTGGGTTTTATTTGTGGAAGTTTGGTCATCCAGTGGGTTTTATTTGTGGAAGTTTGGTCATCCAGTGGGTTTTATTTGTGGAAGTTTGATCATCCAGTGGGTTTACTTGTGGAAGTTTGGTCATCCAGTGTGTTTTATTTGTGGAAGTTTGATCACCCAGTGTGTTTTACTTGTGGAAGTTTGATCATCCAGAGTGTTTTATTTGTGGAAGTTTGGTCATCCAGTGTGTTTTATTTGTGGAAGTTTGGTCATCCAGTGTGTTTTATTTGTGGAAGTTTGATCATCCAGTGTGTTTTATTTGTGGAAGTTTGGTCATCCAGTGTGTTTTATTTGTGGAAGTTTGGTCATCCAGTGGGTTTTATTTGTGGAAGTTTGGTCATCCAGTGGTTTTTATTTGTGGAAGTTTGGTCATCCAGTATGTTTTATTTGTGGAAGTTGTCTCATCCAGTGTGTTTTATTTGTGGAAGTTTGGTCATCCAGTGGGTTTTATTTGTGGAAGTTTGGTCATCCAGTGTGTTTTATTTGTGGAAGTTTGGTCATCCAGTGTGTTTTATTTGTGGAAGTTTGGTCATCCAGTGTGTTTTATTTGTGGAAGTTTGGTCATCCAGTGTGTTTTATTTGTGGAAGTTTGGTCATCCAGTGTGTTTTATTTGTGGAAGTTTGGTCATCCAGTGGGTTTTATTTGTGGAAGTTTGGTCATCCAGTGGGTTTTATTTGTGGAAGTTTGGTCATCCAGTGTGTTTTATTTGTGGAAGTTTGGTCATCCAGTGTGTTTTATTTGTGGAAGTTTGGTCATCCAGTGTGTTTTATTTGTGGAAGTTTGGTCATCCAGTGGGTTTTATTTGTGGAAGTTTGGTCATCCAGTGTGTTTTATTTGTGGAAGTTTGGTCATCCAGTGTGTTTTATTTGTGGAAGTTTGGTCATCCAGTGTGTTTTATTTGTGGAAGTTTGGTCATCCAGTGTGTTTTATTTGTGGAAGTTTGGTCATCCAGTGTGTTTTATTTGTGGAAGTTTGGTCATCCAGTGTGTTTTATTTGTGGAAGTTTGGTCATCCAGTGTGTTTTATTTGTGGAAGTTTGGTCATCCAGTGGGTTTTATTTGTGGAAGTTTGGTCATTCACAAGGTTTTATTTGTGGAACTTTGGTCATCCAGTGGGTTTTATTTGTGGAAGTTTGGTCATCCAGTGTGTTTTATTTGTGGAAGTTTGATCATCCAGTGTGTTTTATTTGTGGAAGTTTGGTCATCCAGTGTGTTTTATTTGTGGAAGTTTGGTCATCCAGTGTGTTTTATTTGTGGAAGTTTGATCATCCAGTGTGTTTTATTTGTGGAAGTTTGGTCATCCAGTGTGTTTTATTTGTGGAAGTTTGGTCATCCAGTGGGTTTTATTTGTGGAAGTTTGGTCATCCAGTGTGTTTTATTTGTGGAAGTTTGGTCATCCAGTGTGTTTTATTTGTGGAAGTTTGGTCATCCAGTGGGTTTTATTTGTGGAAGTTTGGTCATCCAGTGTGTTTTATTTGTGGAAGTTTGGTCATCCAGTGGGTTTTATTTGTGGAAGTTTGATCATCCAGTGTGTTTTATTTGTGGAAGTTTGGTCATCCAGTGGGTTTTATTTGTGGAAGTTTGGTCATCCAGTGGGTTTTATTTGTGGAAGTTTGGTCATCCAGTGTGTTTTATTTGTGGAAGTTTGGTCATCCAGTGTGTTTTATTTGTGGAAGTTTGGTCATCCAGTGGGTTTTATTTGTGGAAGTTTGGTCATCCAGTGGGTTTTATTTGTGGAAGTTTGGAAGTTTGGTCATCCAGTGTGTTTTATTTGTGGAAGTTTGGTCATCCAGTGGGTTTTATTTGTGGAAGTTTGGTCATCCAGTGTGTTTTATTTGTGGAAGTTTGGTCATCCAGTGGGTTTTATTTGTGGAAGTTTGGTCATCCAGTGTGTTTTATTTGTGGAAGTTTGGTCATCCAGTGTGTTTTATTTGTGGAAGTTTGGTCATCCAGTGGGTTTTATTTGTGGAAGTTTGGTCATCCAGTGGGTTTTATTTGTGGAAGTTTGGTCATCCAGTGTGTTTTATTTGTGGAAGTTTGGTCATCCAGTGGGTTTTATTTGTGGAAGTTTGGTCATCCAGTGTGTTTTATTTGTGGAAGTTTGGTCATCCAGTGTGTTTTATTTGTGGAAGTTTGGTCATCCAGTGGGTTTTATTTGTGGAAGTTTGGTCATCCAGTGGGTTTTATTTGTGGAAGTTTGGTCATCCAGTGGGTTTTATTTGTGGAAGTTTGGTCATCCAGTGGGTTTTATTTGTGGAAGTTTGGTCATCCAGTGTGTTTTATTTGTGGAAGTTTGGTCATTCAGAGTTATATTTGTGGAAGTTTGGTCATCCAGTGTGTTTTATTTGTGGAAGTTTGGTCATCCAGTGGGTTTTATTTGTGGAAGTTTGGTCATCCAGTGTGTTTTATTTGTGGAAGTTTGGTCATCCAGTGTGTTTTATTTGTGGAAGTTTGGTCATCCAGTGTGTTTTATTTGTGGAAGTTTGGTCATCCAGTGGGTTTTATTTGTGGAAGTTTGGTCATCCAGTGTGTTTTATTTGTGGAAGTTTGGTCATCCAGTGTGTTTTATTTGTGGAAGTTTGGTCATCCAGTGTGTTTTATTTGTGGAAGTTTGGTCATCCAGTGTGTTTTATTTGTGGAAGTTTGGTCATCCAGTGTGTTTTATTTGTGGAAGTTTGGTCATCCAGTGTGTTTTATTTGTGGAAGTTTGGTCATCCAGTGGGTTTTATTTGTGGAAGTTTGGTCATCCAGTGTGTTTTATTTGTGGAAGTTTGGTCATCCAGTGTGTTTTATTTGTGGAAGTTTGGTCATCCAGTGTGTTTTATTTGTGGAAGTTTGGTCATCCAGTGTGTTTTATTTGTGGAAGTTTGGTCATCCAGTGTGTTTTATTTGTGGAAGTTTGGTCATCCAGTGGGTTTTATTTGTGGAAGTTTGGTCATCCAGTGTGTTTTATTTGTGGAAGTTTGGTCATCCAGTGGGTTTTATTTGTGGAAGTTTGGTCATCCAGTGGGTTTTATTTGTGGAAGTTTGGTCATCCAGTGGGTTTTATTTGTGGAAGTTTGGTCATCCAGTGTGTTTTATTTGTGGAAGTTTGGTCATCCAGTGTGTTTTATTTGTGGAAGTTTGGTCATCCAGTGTGTTTTATTTGTGGAAGTTTGGTCATCCAGTGGGTTTTATTTGTGGAAGTTTGGTCATCCAGTGGGTTTTATTTGTGGAAGTTTGGTCATCCAGTGGGTTTTATTTGTGGAAGTTTGGTCATCCAGTGTGTTTTATTTGTGGAAGTTTGGTCATCCAGTGGTTTTTTTTGTGGAAGTTTGGTCATCCAGTGGGTTTTATTTGTGGAAGTTTGGTCATCCAGTGTGTTTTATTTGTGGAAGTTTGATCATCCAGTGTGTTTTATTTGTGGAAGTTTGATCATCCAGTGGGTTTTATTTGTGGAAGTTTGATCATCCAGTTTTTTTTATTTGTGGAAGTTTGATCATCCAGTGTGTTTTATTTGTGGAAGTTTGATCATCCAGTTTTTTTTATTTGTGGAAGTTTGGTCATCCAGTGGGTTTTATTTGTGGAAGTTTGGTCATCCAGTGGGTTTTATTTGTGGAAGTTTGATCATCCAGTGGGTTTTATTTGTGGAAGTTTGGTCATCCAGTGGGTTTTATTTGTGGAAGTTTGGTCATCCAGTGGGTTTTATTTGTGGAAGTTTGGTCATCCAGTGGGTTTTATTTGTGGAAGTTTGGTCATCCAGTGGGTTTTATTTGTGGAAGTTTGGTCATCCAGTGTGTTTTATTTGTGGAAGTTTGGTCATCCAGTGGGTTTTATTTGTGGAAGTTTGGTCATCCAGTGGGTTTTATTTGTGGAAGTTTGGTCATCCAGTGGGTTTTATTTGTGGAAGTTTGGTCATCCAGTGGGTTTTATTTGTGGAAGTTTGGTCATCCAGTGGGTTTTATTTGTGGAAGTTTGGTCATCCAGTGGGTTTTATTTGTGGAAGTTTGGTCATCCAGTGTGTTTTATTTGTGGAAGTTTGGTCATCCAGTGGGTTTTTTTTTGTGGAAGTTTGGTCATCCAGTGGGTTTTATTTGTGGAAGTTTGGTCATCCAGTGGGTTTTATTTGTGGAAGTTTGGTCATCCAGTGGGTTTTATTTGTGGAAGTTTGGTCATCCAGTGGGTTTTATTTGTGGAAGTTTGGTCATCCAGTGGGTTTTAGTGGAAGTTTGGTCATCCAGTGGGTTTTATTTGTGGAAGTTTGGTTATCCAGTGGGTTTTATTTGTGGAAGTTTGGTCATCCAGTGTGTTTTATTTGTGGAAGTTTGGTCATCCATTGGGTTTTATTTGTGGAAGTTTGGTCATCATATTTGTGGAAGTGGGTTTTATTTGTGGAAGTTTGGTCATCCAGTGGTGTTTTATTTGTGGAAGTTTGGGTCATCCAGTGGGTTTTATTTGTGGAAGTTTGGTCATCCAGTGTTTTTTTTGTGGAAGTTTGGTCATCCAGTGGGTTTTATTTGTGGAAGTTTGGTCATCCAGTGGGTTTTATTTGTGGAAGTTTGATCATCCAGTGTGTTTTATTTGTGGAAGTTTGGTCATCCAGTGGTTTTATTTGTGGAAGTTTGGTCATCCAGTGTGTTTTATTTGTGGAAGTTTGATCATTCAGTGTGTTTTATTTGTGGAAGTTTGGTCATCCAGTGTCATCCAGTTTTATTTGTGGAAGTTTGGTCATCCAGTGTGTTTTATTTGTGGAAGTTTGGTCATCCAGTGGGTTTTATTTGTGGAAGTTTGGTCATCCAGTGGGTTTTATTTGTGGAAGTTTGGTCATCCAGTGGGTTTTATTTGTGGAAGTTTGGTCATCCAGTGTGTTTTATTTGTGGAAGTTTGGTCATCCAGTGTGTTTTATTTGTGGAAGTTTGGTCATCCAGTGTGTTTTATTTGTGGAAGTTTGGTCATCCAGTGTGTTTTATTTGTGGAAGTTTGGTCATCCAGTGTGTTTTATTTGTGGAAGTTTGGTCATCCAGTGGGTTTTATTTGTGGAAGTTTGGTCATCCAGTGGGTTTTATTTGTGGAAGTTTGGTCATCCAGTGGGTTTTATTTGTGGAAGTTTGGTCATCCAGTGTGTTTTATTTGTGGAAGTTTGGTCATCCAGTGTGTTTTATTTGTGGAAGTTTGGTCATCCAGTGGGTTTTATTTGTGGAAGTTTGGTCATCCAGTGTGTTTTATTTGTGGAAGTTTGGTCATCCAGTGGGTTTTATTTGTGGAAGTTTGGTCATCCAGTGTGTTTTATTTGTGGAAGTTTGGTCATCCAGTGGGTTTTTTTTGTGGAAGTTTTCATTGTGTGCGTAAGTTTGGTCATCCAGTGGGTTTTATTTGTGGAAGTTTGGTCATCCAGTGTGTTTTATTTGTGGAAGTTTGATCATCCAGTGTGTTTTATTTGTGGAAGTTTGGTCATCCAGTGGGTTTTATTTGTGGAAGTTTGATCATCCAGTGTGTTTTATTTGTGGAAGTTTGATCATCCAGTGTGTTTTATTTGTGGAAGTTTGATCATCCAGTGTGTTTTATTTGTGGAAGTTTGGTCATCCAGTGGGTTTTATTTGTGGAAGTTTGGTCATCCAGTGTGTTTTATTTGTGGAAGTTTGGTCATCCAGTGTGTTTTATTTGTGGAAGTTTGGTCATCCAGTGTGTTTTATTTGTGGAAGTTTGGTCATCCAGTGTGTTTTATTTGTGGAAGTTTGATCATCCAGTGTGTTTTATTTGTGGAAGTTTGATCATCCAGTGTGTTTTATTTGTGGAAGTTTGGTCATCCAGTGTGTTTTATTTGTGGAAGTCTGGTCATCCAGTGGGTTTTATTTGTGGAAGTCTGGTCATCCAGTGGGTTTTATTTGTGCAAGTTTGGTCATCCAGTGCTCTTTATTTGTGGAAGTTTGGTCATCCAGTGGGTTTTATTTGTGGAAGTTTGGTCATCTAGTGGGTTTTATTTGTGGAAGTTTGGTCATCCAGTCATCCAGATGTTTTATTTGTGGAAGTTTGGTCATCCAGTGGGTTTTATTTGTGGAAGTTTGATCATCCAGTGTGTTTTATTTGTGGAAGTTTGGTCATCCAGTGTGTTTTATTTGTGGAAGTTTGATCATTCAGTGGATTTTATTTGTGGAAGTTTGGTCATCCAGTGTGTTTTATTTGTGGAAGTTTGGTCATCCACTGTATTTTATTTGTGGAAGTTTGGTCATCCAGTGGGTTTTATTTGTGGAAGTTTGGTCATCCAGTGTGTTTTATTTTTGGAAGTTTGGTCGTACAGTGCGTTTTATTTGTGGAAGTTTGGTCATCCAGTGGGTTTTATTTGTGGAAGTTTGGTCATCCAGTGTGTTTTATTTGTGGAAGTTTGGTCATCCAGTGTGTTTTATTTGTGGAAGTTTGATCATCCAGTGTGTTTTATTTGTGGAAGTTTGGTCATCCAGTGGGTTTTATTTGTGGAAATTTGGTCATCCAGTGGGTTTTATTTGTGGAAGTTTGGTCATCCAGTGGGTTTTATTTGTGGAAGTTTGGTCATCCAGTGTGTTTTATTTGTGGAAGTTTGGTCATCCAGTGTGTTTTATTTGTGGAAGTTTGATCATCCAGTGTGTTTTATTTGTGGAAGTTTGGTCATCCAGTGTGTTTTATTTGTGGAAGTTTGGTCATCCAGTGTGTTTTATTTGTGGAAGTTTGGTCATCCAGTGTGTTTTATTTGTGGAAGTTTGATCATCCAGTGGTTTTTATTTGTGGAAGTTTGGTCATCCAGTATGTTTTATTTGTGGAAGTTTGGTCATCCAGTGTGTTTTATTTGTGGAAGTTT
>NW_027200731.1:0-17503 GCF_038502225.1 Cherax quadricarinatus
TGGTACCAAAGTTACACTTGTGTTTCACTAGCACAGGCTGGTACCAAAGTTACACTTGTGTTTCACTAGCACAGGCTGGTACCAAAGTTACACTTGTGTTTCACTAGCACAGGCTGGTACCAAAGTTACACTTGTGTTTCACTAGCACAGGCTGGTACCAAAGTTACACTTGTGTTTCACTAGCACAGGCTGGTACCAAAGTTACACTTGTGTTTCACTAGCACAGGCTGGTACCAAAGTTACACTTGTGTTTCACTAGCACAGGCTGGTACCAAAGTTACACTTGTGTTTCACTAGCACAGGCTGGTACCAAAGTTACACTTGTGTTTCACTAGCACAGGCTGGTACCAAAGTTACACTTGTGTTTCACTAGCACAGGCTGGTACGAAAGTTATACTTGTGTTTCACTAGCACAGGCTGGTACCAAAGTTACACTTGTGTTTCACTAGCACAGGCTGGTACCAAAGTTACACTTGTGTTTCACTAGCACAGGCTGGTACCAAAGTTACACTTGTGTTTCACTAGCACAGGCTGGTACCAAAGTTACACTTGTGTTTCACTAGCACAGGCTGGTACCAAAGTTACACTTGTGTTTCACTAGCACAGGCTGGTACCAAAGTTACACTTGTGTTTCACTAGCACAGGCTGGTACCAAAGTTACACTTGTGTTTCACTAGCACAGGCTGGTACCAAAGTTACACTTGTGTTTCACTAGCACAGGCTGGTACCAAAGTTACACTTGTGTTTCACTAGCACAGGCTGGTACCAAAGTTACACTTGTGTTTCACTAGCACAGACTGGTACCAAAGTTACACTTGTGTTTCACTAGCACAGACTGGTACCAAAGTTACACTTGTGTTTCACTAGCACAGACTGGTACCAAAGTTACACTTGTGTTTCACTAGCACAGACTGGTACCAAAGTTACACTTGTGTTTCACTAGCACAGACTGGTACCAAAGTTACACTTGTGTTTCACTAGCACAGACTGGTACCAAAGTTACACTTGTGTTTCACTAGCACAGGCTGGTACCAAAAACTTGTGTTAGCACACTGGTGTTACACTTGTGTTTCACTAGCACAGGCTGGTACCAAAGTTACACTTGTGTTTCACTAGCACAGGCTGGTACCAAAGTTACACTTGTGTTTCACTAGCACAGGCTGGTACCAAAGTTACACTTGTGTTTCACTAGCACAGGCTGGTACCAAAGTTACACTTGTGTTTCACTAGCACAGGCTGGTACCAAAGTTACACTTGTGTTTCACTAGCACAGGCTGGTACCAAAGTTACACTTGTGTTTCACTAGCACAGGCTGGTACCAAAGTTACACTTGTGTTTCACTAGCACAGGCTGGTACCAAAGTTACACTTGTGTTTCACTAGCACAGGCTGGTACCAAAGTTACACTTGTGTTTCACTAGCACAGGCTGGTACCAAAGTTACACTTGTGTTTCAATAGCACAGGCTGGTACCAAAGTTACACTTGTGTTTCACTAGCACAGGCTGGTACCAAAGTTACACTTGTGTTTCACTAGCACAGGCTGGTTACACTTGTGTTTCACTAGCACAGGCTGGTACCAAAGTTACACTTGTGTTTCACTAGCACAGGCTGGTACCAAAGTTACACTTGTGTTTCACTAGCACAGGCTGGTACCAAAGTTACACTTGTGTTTCACTAGCACAGGCTGGTACCAAAGTTACACTTGTGTTTCACTAGCACAGGCTGGTACCAAAGTTACACTTGTGTTTCACTAGCACAGGCTGGTACCAAAGCTACACTTGTGTTTCACCAGCACAGGCTGGTACCAAAGTTACACTTGTGTTTCACAAAGTTACCAAAGTTACACTTGTGTTTCACTAGCACAGGCTGGTACCAAAGTTACACTTGTGTTTCACTAGCACAGGCTGGTACCAAAGTTACACTTGTGTTTCACTAGCACAGGCTGGTACCAAAGTTACACTTGTGTTTCACTAGCACAGGCTGGTACCAAAGTTACACTTGTGTTTCACTAGCACAGGCTGGTACCAAAGTTACACTTGTGTTTCACTAGCACAGGCTGGTACCAAAGTTACACTTGTGTTTCACTAGCACAGGCTGGTACCAAAGTTACACTTGTGTTTCACTAGCACAGGCTGGTACCAAAGTTACACTTGTGTTTCACTAGCACAGGCTGGTACCAAAGTTACACTTGTGTTTCACTAGCACAGGCTGGTACCAAAGTTACACTTGTGTTTCACTAGCACAGGCTGGTACCAAAGTTACACTTGTGTTTCACTAGCACAGGCTGGTACCAAAGTTACACTTGTGTTTCACTAGCACAGGCTGGTACCAAAGTTACACTTGTGTTTCACTAGCACAGGCTGGTACCAAAGTTACACTTGTGTTTCACTAGCATAGGCTGGTACCAAAGTTACACTTGTGTTTCACTAGCACAGGCTGGTACCAAAGTTACACTTGTGTTTCACTAGCACAGGCTGGTACCAAAGTTACACTTGTGTTTCACTAGCACAGGCTGGTACCAAAGTTACACTTGTGTTTCACTTGTTTCACTAGCACAGGCTGGTACCAAAGTTACACTTGTGTTTCACTAGCACAGGCTGGTACCAAAGTTACACTTGCACAGGCTGGTACCAAAGTTACACTTGTGTTTCACTAGCACAGGCTGGTACCAAAGTTACACTTGTGTTTCACTAGCACAGGCTGGTACCAAAGTTACACTTGTGTTTCACTAGCACAGGCTGGTACCAAAGTTACACTTGTGTTTCACTAGCACAGGCTGGTACCAAAGTTACACTTGTGTTTCACTAGCACAGGCTGGTACCAAAGTTACACTTGTGTTTCACTAGCACAGGCTGGTACCAAAGTTACACTTGTGTTTCACTAGCACAGGCTGGTACCAAAGTTACACTTGTGTTTCACTAGCACAGGCTGGTACCAAAGTTACATTTGTGTTTCACTAACACAGGCTGGTACCAAAGTTACACTTGTGTTTCACTTGTTTCACTAGCACATGCTGGTACCAAAGTTACACTTGTGTTTCACTAGCACATGCTGGTACCAAAGTTACACTTGTGTTTCACTAGCACAGGCTGGTACCAAAGTTACACTTGTGTTTCACTAGCACAGGCTGGTACCAAAGTTACACTTGTGTTTCACTAGCACAGGCTGGTACCAAAGTTACACTTGTGTTTCACTAGCACAGGCTGGTACCAAAGTTACACTTGTGTTTCACTAGCACAGGCTGGTACCAAAGTTACACTTGTGTTTCACTAGCACAGGCTGGTACCAAAGTTACACTTGTGTTTCACTAGCACAGGCTGGTACCAAAGTTACACTTGTGTTTCACTAGCACAGGCTGGTACCAAAGTTACACTTGTGTTTCACTAGCACAGGCTGGTACCAAAGTTACACTTGTGTTTCACTAGCACAGGCTGGTACCAAAGTTACACTTGTGTTTCACTAGCACAGGCTGGTACCAAAGTTACACTTGTGTTTCACTAGCACAGGCTGGTACCAAAGTTACACTTGTGTTTCACTAGCACAGGCTGGTACCAAAGTTACACTTGTGTTTCACTAGCACAGGCTGGTACCAAAGTTACACTTGTGTTTCACTAGCACAGGCTGGTACCAAAGTTACACTTGTGTTTCACTAGCACAGGCTGGTACCAAAGTTACACTTGTGTTTCACTAGCACAGGCTGGTACGAAAGTTACACTTGTGTTTCACTAGCACAGGCTGGTACCAAAGTTACACTTGTGTTTCACTAGCACAGGCTGGTACCAAAGTTACACTTGTGTTTCACTAGCACAGGCTGGTACCAAAGTTACACTTGTGTTTCACTAGCACAGGCTGGTACCAAAGTTACACTTGTGTTTCACTAGCACAGGCTGGTACCAAAGTTACACTTGTGTTTCACTAGCACAGGCTGGTACCAAAGTTACACTTGTGTTTCACTAGCACAGGCTGGTACCAAAGTTACACTTGTGTTTCACTAGCACAGGCTGGTACCAAAGTTACACTTGTGTTTCACTAGCACAGGCTGGTACCAAAGTTACACTTGTGTTTCACTAGCACAGGCTGGTACCAAAGTTACACTTGTGTTTCACTAGCACAGGCTGGTACCAAAGTTACACTTGTGTTTCACTAGCACAGGCTGGTACCAAAGTTACACTTGTGTTTCACTAGCACAGGCTGGTACCAAAGTTACACTTGTGTTTCACTAGCACAGGCTGGTACCAAAGTTACACTTGTGTTTCACTAGCACAGGCTGGTACCAAAGTTACACTTGTGTTTCACTAGCACAGGCTGGTACCAAAGTTACACTTGTGTTTCACTAGCACAGGCTGGTACCAAAGTTACACTTGTGTTTCACTAGCACAGGCTGGTACCAAAGTTACACTTGTGTTTCACTAGCACAGGCTGGTACCAAAGTTACACTTGTGTTTCACTAGCACAGGCTGGTACCAAAGTTACACTTGTGTTTCACTGGCACAGGCTGGTACCAAAGTTATACTTGTGTAGAGATATGAGTCTAATTATTTTAATCATTATTGTTTGTTTACAACCGAGAAAATGCAGTGAAATGCTACAACCTATTATGCACAAGTAACTGTTGTACAATGCTTCAGTAGTTACAACAGTCTTCATGTTTCCTCTAAACAAGACTGAAGTCACTATGGTTCAGTAGTTACGGAAGTTTCAGAGGTATTCTTCCAACAGTAAAAGTCATTATACGTTATACGTTCAACAATACTTTAGTATTAAGAACTGCTTCCCAACTGTGTTAGTCACTCTGGTTATAATATCTTCATCATATTCAAAAGGATAATTATGTAGCCTGTCAATAAATACATGTTACAGTATTTAAAAGACCTTCGCAACGAGACAAGTCTTCAATAACAGAAAAATCATTGACCATCGCAAACATAAAACAAAAACTCTCCAAAAAAATTATTATCCATTCGAGAAACCTGATTTAGTGACAAAAATAATTTTGTCAGAGCATCTTACAGCCTGACTGACACGTCTCCTGGCCGACACGTCTCCTGGCCGACACGTCTCCTGGCCGACACGTCTCCTGGCCGACACGTCTCCTGGCCGACACGTCTCCTTGTTAATGTATCAGATGGACTTCCATTAATGAATATCATCTGATGTATAAAGTAGTTTAGGTGGAAATTCTGTGACATTTAATACTGATTAATAAAGCAACATTGAAAACCATACCAACCCTAAAGGCTTAAGTTGCTAAAGAATCAAGTTCTGTATTTGTTTAGAAATATTACTATGCAAATAGAAATGTTGCTATGCAAATAGATCACTTGAGTTGAGTCAGCTGCAGTAAGAAGTTGTAAGTACAATAACTACTGTCAACTTTAACACTATGAAGCATAACAAAAATATATAATAGAATATAAATAATTACGAAATGTTAATTAATCCTTATAAAACTTATACGAAATACAAATAATATATAATAAGGTAAGGAAATTAAGTTTATAATGTTAAGGTAATAAAATTATTATTAAAAATAATTATGAAACAAAATTAATACAAATATCAAGTATAATGATCACTGAATATATTTTATATTTAATATTTTATGAATTATATTCATACATTTCGGATTAATATGAATATATTGATATCATCTACTTTCTGAATTTGATATTATTGCGCAAATTAATTACATAAAAATCAATTGAAATGAAATGCGAAATTAAAACACCAACTTCGTCATGTATGTTAACCTGCTGGTGTCTGCTAACAAAACTGTACTTGTACTACGTCATGTATGTTAACCTGCTGGTCTCTGCTAACAAAACTGTACTTGTACTACGTCATGTATGTTAACCTGCTGGTCTCTGCTAACAAAACTGTACTTGTACTACGTCATGTATGTTAACCTGCTGGTGTCTGCTAACAAAACTGTACTTGTACTACGTCATGTATGTTAACCTGCTGGTGTCTGCTAACAAAGCTGTACTTGTACTACGTCATGTATGTTAACCTGCTGGTGTCTGCTAACAAAGCTGTACTTGTACTACGTCATGTATGTTAACCTGCTGGTGTCTGCTAACAAAACTGTACTTGTACTACGTCATGTATGTTAACCTGCTGGTGTCTGCTAACAAAACTGTACTTGTACTACGTCATGTATGTTAACCTGCTGGTGTCTGCTAACAAAACTGTACTTGTACTACGTCATGTATGTTAACCTGCTGGTGTCTGCTAACAAAACTGTACTTGTACTACGTCATGTATGTTAACCTGCTGGTGTCTGCTAACAAAACTGTACTTGTACTACGTCATGTATGTTAACCTGCTGGTGTCTGCTAACAAAACTGTACTTGTACTACGTCATGTATGTTAACCTGCTGGTCTCTGCTAACAAAACTGTACTTGTACTACGTCATGTATGTTAACCTGCTGGTGTCTGCTAACAAAACTGTACTTGTACTACGTCATGTATGTTAACCTGCTGGTCTCTGCTAACAAAACTGTACTTGTACTACGTCATGTATGTTAACCTGCTGGTCTCTGCTAACAAAACTGTACTTGTACTACGTCATGTATGTTAACCTGCTGGTCTCTGCTAACAAAACTGTACTTGTACTACGTCATGTATGTTAACCTGCTGGTCTCTGCTAACAAAACTGTACTTGTACTACGTCATGTATGTTAACCTGCTGGTCTCTGCTAACAAAACTGTACTTGTACTACGTCATGTATGTTAACCTGCTGGTCTCTGCTAACAAAACTGTACTTGTACTACGTCATGTATGTTAACCTGCTGGTCTCTGCTAACAAAACTGTACTTGTACTACGTCATGTATGTTAACCTGCTGGTCTCTGCTAACAAAACTGTACTTGTACTACGTCATGTATGTTAACCTGCTGGTCTCTGCTAACAAAACTGTACTTGTACTACGTCATGTATGTTAACCTGCTGGTCTCTGCTAACAAAACTGTACTTGTACTACGTCATGTATGTTAACCTGCTGGTCTCTGCTAACAAAACTGTACTTGTACTACGTCATGTATGTTAACCTGCTGGTCTCTGCTAACAAAACTGTACTTGTACTACGTCATGTATGTTAACCTGCTGGTCTCTGCTAACAAAACTGTACTTGTACTACGTCATGTATGTTAACCTGCTGGTCTCTGCTAACAAAACTGTACTTGTACTACGTCATGTATGTTATGTACGTCATGTATGTTAACCTGCTGGTCTCTGCTAACAAAACTGTACTTGTACTACGTCATGTATGTTAACCTGCTGGTCTCTGCTAACAAAACTGTACTTGTACTACGTCATGTATGTTAACCTGCTGGTCTCTGCTAACAAAACTGTACTTGTACTACGTCATGTATGTTAACCTGCTGGTCTCTGCTAACAAAACTGTACTTGTACTACGTCATGTATGTTAACTTGTACTACGTCATGTATGTTACCTGCTGTCTCTGCTAACAAAACTGTACTTGTACTACGTCATGTATGTTAACCTGCTGGTCTCTGCTAACAAAACTGTACTTGTACTACGTCATGTATGTTAACCTGCTGGTCTCTGCTAACAAAACTGTACTTGTACTACGTCATGTATGTTAACCTGCTGGTCTCTGCTAACAAAACTGTACTTGTACTACGTCATGTATGTTAACCTGCTGGTCTCTGCTAACAAAACTGTACTTCTACTACGTCCTGTATGTTAACCTGCTGGTCTCTGCTATAAAAACTGTACTTGTACTACGTCATGTATGTTAACCTGCTGGTCTCTGCTAACAAAACTGTACTTGTACTACGTCATGTATGTTAACCTGCTGGTCTCTGCTAACAAAACTGTACTTGTACTACGTCATGTATGTTAACCTGCTGGTCTCTGCTAACAAAACTGTACTTGTACTACGTCATGTATGTTAACCTGCTGGTCTCTGCTAACAAAACTGTACTTGTACTACGTCATGTATGTTAACCTGCTGGTCTCTGCTAACAAAACTGTACTTGTACTACGTCATGTATGTTAACCTGCTGGTCTCTGCTACTGTACTTGTACTACGTCATGTATGTTAACCTGCTGGTCTCTGCTCTGTACTTGTACTACGTCATGTATGTTAACCTGCTGGTCTCTGCTAACAAAACTGTACTTGTACTACGTCATGTATGTTAACCTGCTGGTCTCTGCTAACAAAACTGTACTTGTACTACGTCATGTATGTTAACCTGCTGGTCTCTGCTAACAAAACTGTACTTGTACTACGTCATGTATGTTAACCTGCTGGTCTCTGCTAACAAAACTGTACTTGTACTACGTCATGTATGTTAACCTGCTGGTCTCTGCTAACAAAACTGTACTTGTACTACGTCATGTATGTTAACCTGCTGGTCTCTGCTAACAAAACTGTACTTGTACTAACCTGCTGGTCTCTCTACTTGTACTACGTCATGTATGTTAACCTGCTGGTCTCTGCTAACAAAACTGTACTTGTACTACGTCATGTATGTTAACCTGCTGGTCTCTGCTAACAAAACTGTACTTGTACTACGTCATGTATGTTAACCTGCTGGTCTCTGCTAACAAAACTGTACTTGTACTACGTCATGTATGTTAACCTGCTGGTCTCTGCTAACAAAACTGTACTTGTACTACGTCATGTATGTTAACCTGCTGGTCTCTGCTAACAAAACTGTACTTGTACTACGTCATGTATGTTAACCTGCTGGTCTCTGCTAACAAAACTGTACTTGTACTACGTCATGTATGTTAACCTGCTGGTCTCTGCTAACAAAGCTGTACTTGTACTACGTCATGTATGTTAACCTGCTGGTCTCTGCTAACAAAACTGTACTTGTACTACGTCATGTATGTTAACCTGCTGGTCTCTGCTAACAAAGCTGTACTTGTACTACGTCATGTATGTTAACCTGCTGGTCTCTGCTAACAAAGCTGTACTTGTACTACGTCATGTATGTTAACCTGCTGGTCTCTGCTAACAAAGCTGTACTTGTACTACGTCATGTATGTTAACCTGCTGGTCTCTGCTAACAAAGCTGTACTTGTACTACGTCATGTATGTTAACCTGCTGGTCTCTGCTAACAAAGCTGTACTTGTACTACGTCATGTATGTTAACCTGCTGGTCTCTGCTAACAAAGCTGTGCTTGTACTACGTCATGTATGTTAACCTGCTGGTCTCTGCTAACAAAGCTGTACTTGTACTACGTCATGTATGTTAACCTGCTGGTGTCTGCTAACAAAGCTGTACTTGTACTACGTCATGTATGTTAACCTGCTGGTCTCTGCTAACAAAGCTGTACTTGTACTACGTCATGTATGTTGACCTGCTGGTCTCTGCTAACAAAGCTGTGCTTGTACTACGTCATGTATGTTAACCTGCTTGTCTCTGCTAACAAAGGTGTACTTGTACTACGTCATGTATGTTAACCTGCTGGTCTGTCTGCTAACAAAGCTGTACTTGTACTACGTCATGTATGTTAACCTGCTGGTCTCTGCTAACAAAGCTGTACTTGTACTACGTCATGTATGTTAACCTGCTGGTCTCTGCTAACAAAGCTGTGCTTGTACTACGTCATGTATGTTAACCTGCTGGTCTCTGCTAACAAAGCTGTGCTTGTACTACGTCATGTATGTTAACCTGCTGGTCTCTGCTAACAAAGCTGTGCTTGTACTACGTCATGTATGTTAACCTGCTGGTGTCTGCTAACAAAGCTGTACTTGTACTACGTCATGTATGTTAACCTGCTGGTGTCTGCTAACAAAGCTGTACTTGTACACAAACATCTGGAAGTTACTTACGAATCATTTCACTTTTCACTAGTTTATGGATTTCGCCAAACAGAAAGAGAAATATTTATCTGAATAATAATGATAATTTCACATAAATATTTACAGTCTGCATGGAAATCAATAAAAACCTAATCACTTGAAACGTAAATTGTTTGAGTCCAACACGGGATGGATCATAACAAAGTTGCATCATACAAAACACCTCAGACTCACATACATACCATGATGTACAACTCACTAGCACAAGTACCATGATGTACAACTCACTAGCACAAGTACCATGATGTACAATTCACTAGCACAAGTACCATGATGTACAACTCACTAGCACAAGTACCATGATGTACAACTCACTAGCACAAGTACCATGATGTACAACTCACTAGCACAAGTAACATGATGTACAACTCACTACCACAAGTACCATGATGTATAACTCACTAGCACAAGTACCATGATGTACAACTCACTAGCACAAGTACCATGATGTACAACTCACTAGCACAAGTACCATGATGTACAACTCACTAGCACAAGTACCATGATGTACAACTCACTAGCACAAGTACCATGATGTACAACTCACTAGCACAAGTACCATGATGTACAACTCACTAGCACAAGTACCATGATGTACAACTCACTAGCACAAGTACCATGATGTACAACTCACTAGCACAAGTACCATGTACAACTCACTGTACAACATGATGTACAACTCACTAGCACAAGTACCATGATGTACAACTCACTAGACAAGTTGGTTTAGAAAGACACGTAAGCAAACACTATAACATATTTATTAGAAAACGTTTCGGTCCTGGGACCTTGATCACTTCTAACATACAGAGGTAGAAAGACATTATATATATAGGCGGAGAGTGAGATGTGACGCACGTGACCTGAGGAATGTCATAAGAACATAAGAATGGAGGAACACTGTAGAAGGCCTACTGGCCCATGCGAGGCAGGTCCTTATCAAAACAACCTCTACCTATGATGAGGACGGGTAGACGATGAAATCATGTGACTCCTGTGTTGTTGGGTTGGTGCTGCTTAAGTATCATGTATGCCAATGTTTTTGAAATTTTGTAGTTTCCAGTGTTGCGTTCTATAGTGTCGGTGACGGCGATTAGTGAGGCTTCTAGGCACCGTCGGCGTCTGAGGTCTGGTTCGGTGAGAACGAGTTGTGCCTCATTCCAGTTCATCAAATGCCCCGTGGAGTCTCTGTGGAGGACACAGGCGTACCTTACATCGTCTCTGTTAGAGGCATTTCGATGCTCATTCAGGCGGACTGCAAGATCTCTGCCTGTCTCGCCTACATATTTCTTGGGACAGAACCCACAGGGGATAGTGTAGACGCCTGCTGTAGAAGTTAGAGGTGTGGGGCTGCGTTTCGTAGTGAGGTCTTTGATAGATGATGTGTTTATGGTGGAAACGTTGATGTTACTCATAGCAAGTGCCCGGCGAGTATTCGTGGCAACATCGCCACATGGGAGTACTATGAACTGTTTAGGGGGCTGTTCCATGGGCGGTTTGTTGAGGATAGCTTGTGCCTTGAGTCTGCAATCTCGGATGAAGAAAGATGGGAACTGAAGACGTGTAAAGGCTTGTGTTATGTAAGTGCATTCTTCTTCTAGAAAACAAGGGCTGGAGATGCGAAGAGCTCTCAAGAAGAAGCCAATGAGGACTCCTCTCTTAGTGCGGGTGTCTTGGTGTGAATAAAAGTGTATAAGATCGTCCTTGTTGGTAGGTTTTTACGAAAATCAGAACAAGGCAAAAAACTACTTAAACTTTTACCAGGTCAACCGAAACCAGCACGCCTGTATGGCCTTCCTAAGACACACAAACCTGGCATCCCACTACGGCCTATCACTTCGGGCATAGGGAGTGCACCACACAGACTAGCCGGCCACCTTGCCAAATACCTTTCAGCGCTTCTGGGCACCATCAGTCAAGCCCACCTCAAACACTCAGGTGACCTTCTCTCCCGAATTTCCAACCTGAATGTCAAAAACAAAAGCATGGCTTCCTTCGATGTCACAGCCCTCTTTACCAACGTTCCTACTGACGCTGCAATCAACATTCTGAGACAGAGGCTCACTGAAAACCACGACCTCCCTTTACCTCTTCTAGATTTCATCAATCTAGTGGAACTTTGTGTTAATTTCAACTTCTTCAAGTATCAGGACAACTGTTACAAACAATGCTTTGGGATGGCAATGGGCAGCCCGCTCAGTGCTGTGCTTGCCAACCTCTTCATGGAAAACCTGGAGACAGAGAAATTCAGCACCCTCATTCCCAACACCGTTACCTGGCTAAGATACGTTGATGATATATTGGTTTTCTATCCGAGACGTCTCAATATCCAGGCCCTTCTCAACAAGATCAATGCAGTTGAACCATCAATAAAGTTTACACTTGAACTCGAAAATGATGGCAAACTTCCTTTCCTCGACGTTCTACTGTGCAGATCTCCCGACAGTGACAAACTTCTCTTCAAAGTGTATAGAAAACCTACCAACAAGGACGATCTTATACACTTTTATTCACACCAAGACACCCGCACTAAGAGAGGAGTCCTCATTGGCTTCTTCTTGAGAGCTCTTCGCATCTCCAGCCCTTGTTTTCTAGAAGAAGAATGCACTTACATAACACAAGCCTTTACACGTCTTCAGTTCCCATCTTTCTTCATCCGAGATTGCAGACTCAAGGCACAAGCTATCCTCAACAAACCGCCCATGGAACAGCCCCCTAAACAGTTCATAGTACTCCCATGTGGCGATGTTGCCACGAATACTCGCCGGGCACTTGCTATGAGTAACATCAACGTTTCCACCATAAACACATCATCTATCAAAGACCTCACTACGAAACGCAGCCCCACACCTCTAACTTCTACAGCAGGCGTCTACACTATCCCCTGTGGGTTCTGTCCCAAGAAATATGTAGGCGAGACAGGCAGAGATCTTGCAGTCCGCCTGAATGAGCATCGAAATGCCTCTAACAGAGACGATGTAAGGTACGCCTGTGTCCTCCACAGAGACTCCACGGGGCATTTGATGAACTGGAATGAGGCACAACTCGTTCTCACCGAACCAGACCTCAGACGCCGACGGTGCCTAGAAGCCTCACTAATCGCCGTCACCGACACTATAGAACGCAACACTGGAAACTACAAAATTTCAAAAACATTGGCATACATGATACTTAAGCAGCACCAACCCAACAACACAGGAGTCACATGATTTCATCGTCTACCCGTCCTCATCATAGGTAGAGGTTGTTTTGATAAGGACCTGCCTCGCATGGGCCAGTAGGCCTTCTACAGTGTTCCTCCATTCTTATGTTCTTATGACATTCCTCAGGTCACGTGCGTCACATCTCACTCTCCGCCTATATATATAATGTCTTTCTACCTCTGTATGTTAGAAGTGATCAAGGTCCCAGGACCGAAACGTTTTCTAATAAATATGTTATAGTGTTTGCTTACGTGTCTTTCTAAACCAACCAGGACATGTGTACCAGACTGTGTACCAATACATGTGTACGAGACTGTGTACCAGGACATGTGTACCAGACTGTGTACCAGGACATGTGTACCAGACTGTGTACCAGGACATGTGTACCAAACTATGTACCAGGACATGTGTACCAGACTGTGTACCAGGAAATGTGTACCAGACTGTGTACAAGGACATGTGTACCAGACTGTGTACCAGGATATGTGTACCAGACTGTGTACCAGGACATGTGTACCAGACTGTGTACCAGGACATGTGTACCAGACTGTGTACCAGGACATGTGTACCAGACTGTGTACCAGGACATGTGTACCAGACTCTGTACAAGGACATGTGTGCCAGACTGTGTACTAGGACATGTGTACCAGACTGTGTACCAGGGCATGTGTACCAGACTGTGTACCAGGACATGTGTACCAGACTGTGTACCAGGACATGTGTACCAGACTGTGTACCAGGACATGTGTACCAGACTGTCTACCAGGACATGTGTGCCAGACTGTGTACTAGGACATGTGTACCAGACTGTGTACCAGGGCATGTGTACCAGACTGTGTACCAGGACATGTGTACCAGACTGTGTACAAGGACATGTGTACCAGACTGTGTACCAGGACATGTGTACCAGACTGTGTACCAGGACATGTGTACCAGACTGTGTACCAGGACATGTTTACCAAACTGTGTACCAGGACATGTGTACCAGACTGTGTACCAGACTGTGTACCAGGACGTGTGTACCAGACTGTGTACCAGGACATGTGTACCAGACTGTGTACCAATACATGTGTACCAGACTGTGTACCAGGACATGTGTACCAGACTGTGTACCAGGACATGTGTACCAGACTGTGTACCAGGACATGTGTACCAAACTGTGTACCAGGACATGTGTACCAGACTGTGTACCAGGAAATGTGTACCAGACTGTTTACCAGGACATGTGTACCAGACTGTGTACCAGGACATGTGTACCAGACTGTGTACCAGGACATGTGTACCAGACTGTGTACCAGACTTTGTACCAGACTGTGTACCAGGACATGTGTACCAGACTGTGTACCAGACTGTGTACCAGGACATGTGTACCAGACTGTGTACCAGGACATGTGTACCAGACTGTGTACCAGACTGTGTACCAGACTGTGCACCAGACTGTGTACCAGACTGTGTACCAGACTGTGTACCAGGACATGTGTACCAGACTGTGTACCAGACTGTGTACCAGACTGTGTACCAGGACATGTGTACCAGACTGTGTACCAGACTGTGTACCAGACTGTGTACCAGGACATGTGTACCAGACTGTGTACCAGACTGTGTACCAGGACATGTGTACCAGACTGTGTACCAGACTGTGTACCAGACTGTGTACCAGACTGTGTATCAGGACATGTGTACCAGACTGTGTACCAGGACATGTGTACCAGACTGTGTACCAGAATGTGTACCAGACTATGTACCAGACTGTGTACCAGACTGTGTACCAGACTGTGTACCAGACTGTGTACCAGGACATGTGTACCAGACTGTGTACCAGACTGTGTACCAGACTGTGTACCAGGACATGTGTACCAGACTGTGTAACATACTGTGTACCAGACTGTGTACCAGGACATGTGTACCAGACTGTGTACCAGACTGTGTACCAGACTGTGTACCAGACTGTGTACCAGGACATGTGTACCAGACTGTGTACCAGGACATGTGTACCAGACTGTGTACCAGGACATGTGTACCAGACTGTGTACCAGACTGTGTACCAGACTGTGTACCAGACTGTGTACCAGACTGTGTACCAGACTGTGTACCAGGACATGTGTACCAGACTGTGTACCAGACTGTGTACCAGGACATGTGTACCAGACTGTGTACCAGGACATGTGTACCAGACTGTCTACCAGGACATGTGTGCCAGACTGTGTACTAGGACATGTGTACCAGACTGTGTACCAGGGCATGTGTACCAGACTGTGTACCAGGACATGTGTACCAGACTGTGTACAAGGACATGTGTACCAGACTGTGTACCAGGACATGTGTACCAAACTGTGTACCAGGACATGTGTACCAGACTGTGTACCAGGACATGTTTACCAAACTGTGTACCAGGACATGTGTACCAGACTGTGTACCAGACTGTGTACCAGGACGTGTGTACCAGACTGTGTACCAGGACATGTGTACCAGACTGTGTACTAGGACATGTGTACCAGACTGTGTACCAGGACATGTGTACCAGACTGTGTACCAGGACATGTGTACCAGACTGTGTACCAGGACATGTGTACCAGACTGTGTACCAGGACATGTGTACCAGACTGTGTACCAGGACATGTGTACCAGACTGTGTACCAGGACATGTGTACCAGACTGTGTACCAGGAAATGTGTACCAGACTGTGTACCAGGACATGTGTACCAGACTGTGTACCAGGATATGTGTACCAGACTGTGTACCAGGACATGTGTACCAGACTGTGTACCAGGACATGTGTACCAGACTGTGTACCAGACTGTGTACCAGGACATGTGTACCAGACTGTGTACCAGACTGTGTACCAGACTGTGTACCAGACTGTGTACCAGGACATGTGTACCAGACTGTGTACCAGACTGTGTACCAGACTGTGTACCAGACTGTGTACCAGGACATGTGTGCCAGACTGTGTACCAGGACATGTGTACCAGACTGTGTACCAGGACATGTGTGCCAGACTGTGTACTAGGACATGTGTACCAGACTGTGTACCAGACTGTGTACCAGACTGTGTACCAGGACATGTGTACCAGACTGTGTACCAGGACATGTGTACCAGACTGTGTACCAGGACATGTGTACCAGACTGAGTACCAGCAAATGTGTACCAGACTGTGTACCAGGACATGTGTACCAGAATGAGTACCAGGAAATGTGTACCAGACTGTGTACCAGGACATGTGTACCAGACTGTGTACCAGGACATGTGTACCAGACTGTGTACCAGGACATGTGTACCAGACTGTGTACCAGGACATGTGTACCAGACTGTGTACCAGGACATGTGTACCAGACTGTGTACCAGGACATGTGTACCAGACTGTGTACCAGGACATGTGTACCAGACTGTGTACCAGGACATGTGTACCAGACTGTGTACCAGGATATGTGTACCATACTGTGTACCAGGACATGTGTACCAGACTGTGTACCAGGACATGTGTACGAGACTGTGTACCAGGACATGTGTACCAGACTGTGTACCAGGACATGTGTACCAGACTGTGTACCAGGACATGTGTACCAGACTGTGTACCAGGACATGTGTACCAGACTGTGTACCAGGAAATGTGTACCAGACTGTGTACCAGGAAATGTGTACCAGACTGTGGCCAGGCTGTGCCAGGCTATTGTGCCAGAACTGTGTACCAGAACCTATGTACCAGACGAACCATGCCAGGACTGAATGCCAGGCTGTAATACCAGGACTGGCACCAGAACTGTGTACCAGATTCTGTACAGGGCCATCATGCCAGGCTGTACCTGCCAGACTGTATACCAGGACTGTGTACAGACTGTATGCCAGACTGTGTACCAGGCTGTGTACCAGGCACAATGCCACCAAGTAATACCAGATTATTCTACCAGACTGTGTACCTAGACTGTGTACCAGACTATGTACCAGACTGTATCGCAGACTATGTACCAGGCTGTGTACCAGACTGTATGGCCCAGACTGTGTACCAGACTACCTGGACTACCAGACGCATGTAACCAGACTGTGTACCAGGACTATGTACCAGGACATGTGTACCAGACTGTGTACCAGGCTGGTGCCAGACCTGTCTACCAGGACAACTTCTGTACAAGGGACTGCCTGGACCAGGACATGTGTACCAGACTGTGTACCCAGACTGTGTACCAGGCCAAATGCTGTACCAGGCTGTGTACCAGGCTGTGTACCAGGCTGTATGTGCCAGACCATTGTACCAGGATAATATACCAGACTGTGTACCCAGACTGTAATACAAGGCTGCATGTACCAGGCTGTGTCTGCCAGGAAACTGTGTACCAGACTTGTGCACCAGGCTAATGTACCAGGCTGTGTACCCAGACTGTGTACCAGACTGTGCAGCCAAGACTGCGTGCATGCAGAACTGTGTACCAGGCTGAGTACCGGGCTGTGTGCCAGGCT
>NW_027200732.1:0-17493 GCF_038502225.1 Cherax quadricarinatus
TGAACCTTGGCCACTGAGGGTTTTGGAAGTTATCCGAACCACTTCAACTGATCGACGAATCTGGATCGTTTTTATAAGACCTCCTCGAGTTTTTATAAGACCTCCTCGAGTTTTTATAAGACCTCCTCGAGTTTTTATAAGACCTCCTCGAGTTTTTATAAGACCTCCTCGAGTTTTTATAAGACCTCCTCGAGTTTTTATAAGACCCCCTCGAGTTTTTATAAGACCTCCTCGAGTTTTTATAAGACCTCCTCGAGTTTTTATAAGACCTCCTCGAGTTTTTATAAGACCTCCTCGAGTTTTGAGCAAAATGAAACAGAAAAGTTAGATAATGGAAAATAAGTGAGAGAAAAAATTCAGGCAACGTATAAAAGGTTGTTCTTTTGATACACCAAATTAAAAGGCATTCTTAAGAATATTCTCGAAATTTGTTTTGTTAAGGTAAACGTCCCACATTAGCTTTGCATTCTAGGAAACTGGTCGCATGTATGTGGTGATGAGTGACTTCAGGGATTCTGTTTTAAGATTTCTGGAGGCTATATTAAAGCTTATTAGCCATTCAAATGATATTAACGGTTACTAGTATTAAATACATGAAAACACACTGGAAAGATAAATAACAAAGAGAATTTGCTTTAAAAGAATGTCTACGTGTATCTCTTCTCACCCTCTTCTACCTCCAGGTTCTTCCGGGAAAAACTGAGTGAAAATCATATTGTAAAATATTGAAAACTACGTAGTGGAATGACTCAAGAAATCGTAATGACACGATTGCAAACAAACCATACCCCCGGCCGGGATTGAACCCGCTGGAGTTTTGAGACTCTATGACCGCGGGTTCAATCCCGGCCGGGGGTATGGTTTACGTAGTGGAATAAATAGGCAAGGCAAAAATCAGTGTAAGTCGTGGCCCACATCGTCTAGTTTTCATACCGCAGTTTCTTCTATTACTCCATTATCACTTAGTTGTCCACAAAGTGATCTAATTACCACTAGTTCTGCTTCTGGATTCTGTGGTGCAAGTGGCAAACAACCAGATGTCATAAGTTGCTTAAGAGCAAATTCTAGAATACCAGAGGCTACTGTTGTTTCAACCACGACTGGTATCACTGTATCTGCCATACAGTTACTGCACCCTGGGGGAGGGCGAGACTCACTGTTAACAGTTCATTCTGATGTAGCTGCTCAACTAACGTCAACATTCCACAAACTAAAATTTGCTCCCTTATGGTACATAACTGAAGTAATGTTTATATATTTGTTTTAAAAAACAATTATGTTTCTTTGTTTTTGTTTTACGAAAAGCATTATCAATAAATATTCATATATACTGTAAGACGAATGAAGTTCCAAAGATTTTTCAAAACCTCTCTATTATGAATCTCAGGGAAATATATCCTACTGACTCTAAACACATTAAATGAGCTCTGTTTAACTCGTATTTGTTTTTTACAGAGTAGTCACGAAATATGTCTGTAACCCAGATAGAGATCTGAAGTTGAACGATCTGTTAAGACAAAATCATTAGAATCTGATTTTTTACAGAGGCTTAAAAGTTGAATGTGATACTTAGTATCACAATGGTAGAGTTCACAATGGTAGAGTTCATAATGGTAGAGTTCATAATGGTAGAGTTCACAATGGTAGAGTTCATAATGGTAGAGTTCACAATGGTAGAGTTCATAACTGAGTTCATGATGGTAGAGTTCATAATAGAGCTCACAATGGTAAAGTTCATAATGGTAAAGTTCATAATGGTAGAGTTCATAATAGCGTTCATAACTGTAGACTTCATTATGGTAAAGTTCATAAAAGAGTTCACAGTGGTAAAGTTCACGATGGTAGAGTTCATAATGGTATAGATCATAATGGTAGAGTTCATAATGGTAGAGTTCATAATGGTAGAGTTCATAATGGTAGAGTTCATAATGGTAGAGTTCATAATGGTAGAGTTCATAATGGTAGAGTTCATAATGGTAGAGTTCATAATGGTAGAGTTCATAATGGTAGAGTTCATAATGGTAGAGTTCACGATGGTAGAGTTCATAATGGCCTCACACACATTAATGGTAATCCTTAACTGTTTTCCCATGCAATTATTTATCCCTTATTTATGTTCCATGCCACAGCTAAAATACTTTGAGCATCAGAATTATTCTATGATCTATTAAACTGGTTATTTTTTTGCGTATTTACAAAGCTGAAATCTCTGACGTCAGGTTAAAGCATTTTGAGTCGAATAGTCAAATGTTCTTTTGAAAATATTTAAGAATCTATCTACAACATAAGGCTTCGCTTTTTACTAATTTATGTATGGTAACATATCGTATGTAAGCAATAAATGAATTCAAGAAGACAATGGCACAATGTCGTGAGTGGAATAATTCATAAACAACCCTCATATGACGACAATACGGTCTTACTTGAACCTTTAAACAGTCACACTAAAGAAAATTTAGGAGAGGATGGCCGGGACGGGTCAGTAAAGGAAGTGGAGAAGCAATGTTGCTACTAGCAGTACCTCGACCACTGCTTCTCTACTCTCCCTTCTTGCTTCCTCCTCTCTCTGTCTCGTCCATGGCATCCTGTCGTATATATACTGGTTCCCTTACTTTCGTGTGTTAGTGTGGCGGGTTAGTGCTCTAAGGCGGACCGAAACGTCGCCATAAAGAATTTTTCTCCCCTGTACTGGTTGTTTGTGAATGAATAAATTATTTTGACTTTATTGGATTATTAAGCATATATTTTTTAAATAATATTTTATGGCATTATCTTTCGGACAAGAGCATTGTATTATATCCACATTTTGTCTCTAAATGCGTTTAACTACAATGATGCCATAATATATAATTCTAGAAAATTGGCAATATTTTACGAGAAAATGGCATTTATGGATTTGGAAAAGGAGTATGACAGGGTGGATAGGGGGGCAATGTGGCAGATGTTGCAGGTGTATGGTGTAGGAGGTAGGTTACTGAAAGCAGTGAAGAGTTTTTACGAGGATAGTGAGGCTCAAGATAGAGTATGTAGGAAAGAGGGAGATTATTTCCCAGTAAAAGTAGGTCTTAGACAAGGAAGTGTGATGTCACCGTGGTTGTTTAATATATTTATAGATGGGGTTGTAAGAGAAGTAAATGCGAGGGTCTTGGCAAGAGGCGTGGAGTTAAAAGATAAAGAATCACACATAAAGTGGGAGTTGTCACAGTTGCTCTTTGCTGATGACACTGTGCTCTTGGGAGATTCTGAAGAGAAGTTGCAAAGGTTGGTGGATGAATTTGGTAGGATGTGCAAAAGAAGAAAATTGAAAGTGAATACAGGAAAGAGTAAGATTATGAGGATAACAAAAATATTAGGTGATGAAAGATTGGATATCAAATTGGAGGGAGAGAGTATGGAGGAGGTGAATGTATTCAAATATTTGGGAGTGGACGTGTCAGCGGATGGGTCTATGAAAGATGAGGTGAATCATAGAACTGATGAGGGGAAAAGGGTGAGCGGTGCACTTAGGAGTCTGTGGAGACAAAGAACTTTGTCCTTGGAGGCAAAGAGGGGAATGTATGAGAGTATAGTTTTACCAACGCTCTTATATGGGTGTGAAGCATGGGTGATGAATGCTGCAGCGAGGAGAAGGCTGGAGGCAGTGGAGATGTCATGTCTGAGGGCAATGTGTGGTGTGAATATAATGCAGAGAATTCGTAGTTTGGAAGTTAGGAGGAGGTGCGGGATTACCAAAACTGTTGTCCAGAGGGCTGAGGAAGGGTTGTTGAGGTGGTTCGGACATGTAGAGAGAATGGAGCGAAACAGAATGACTTCAAGAGTGTATCAGTCTGTAGTGGAAGGAAGGCGGGGTAGGGGTCGGCCTAGGAAAGGTTGGAGGGAGGGGGTAAAGGAGGTTTTGTGTGCGAGGGGCTTGGACTTCCAGCAGGCATGCGTGAGCGTGTTTGATAGGAGTGAATGGAGACAAATGGTTTTTAATACTTGACGTGCTGTTGGAGTGTGAGCAAAGTAACATTTATGAAGGGGTTCAGGGAAACCGGCAGGCCGGACTTGAGTCCTGGAGATGGGAAGTACAGTGCCTGCACTCTGAAGGAGGGGTGTTAATGTTGCAGTTTAAAAACTGTAGTGTATAGCACCCTTCTGGCAAGACAGTGATGGAGTGAATGATGGTGAAAGTTTTTCTTTTTCGGGGCACCCTGCCTTGGTGGGAATCGGCCAGTGTGTTAATAAAAAAAAAAATAAAAAAATGATTTACAGGATATTTTGGTTTATTGCGAAGCGCTGGGGAAAGTTACATAGCCGAGCAAAAATCTAAAATATTTATATTGGCTTTCCAGATGTGAACGTTTTTTCATATAAATTTTGTTTTCTGTATACTCTTCATTGCTCTGGAGTAAGAGGAAAATGCCAGTATGAAAAAGCACGAAGTATTATGGGAACCAATTGGAAAATAACGGTCAGCTGACGATTCCTTCGTTCTTAATAGACTTTTTTTTTTAATAATTTATGGAATAGCTTAGAAAGATTAAAGATAACAAAAATTTTTAAATTTCATAAAATTTAGCAAGGTTAGTGCAGATTGCCAAATGAGATCAGATGCTAGAAAATGGCAAGTAAACAAATAATCAACATTTGCAATAGATTCGATACATACAATATAAATAAGTAGACACAGAGAACGTAATGATAATACTGATATACATGTATTGTGATAATCGAAAATCGCAAGAAATTTTGGGGTGGTTCATTGCCTTCCTTCAAACTAGTAATGAGATTTATGATACGTGTTGGAAATATCCACAAGGAATTGTTGGAAGCAACTCTGCCAGAATTATTTAAGTATAAGTAACAGTCAACTGAAATTACAAAATTAATCACAGTTACGAAAACATCTATTAAATGAATAATCACGTCGTTACTCTTTTTCTTATTACATTTCCGTGACCCTTATATTGTGTGAACACTTCTCTTTACTAACAAATCTGTGTATTTAACTCTAGTATTTTACTGCTTACAACAATTTACACAACCTTTTTAGCATTTGCATGACATAAGTTCGTAACAGAAAAGGGATGTCTCTAATAACCTCGTCCAGTACGGCTTGTACAGACCATCATCTTCCTTGGTCCAGACTCACCTGGTCAGGGGAGAAAACTCGGGTGCTAGTATTGGTACCTGACCACAAACTTGGCCTCCCTATTAGTTTACCTTCTCAATATTCTCTTCCTTAGCTGTATTTTTTTTGGGGGGAGAATTAGCTGTTCATTGTTCATCATAAATAGCCTCTTTAATGTCATGTCAAAGTTTGTGCTGATTCTCTCATAGAGCAGTAAAACGAATCTCTCAACGGCGTGTGTGACATCTACAGTTATTTCACTAAATTCTTGGGACAGCTTTATAAGAGCCTTTGTTAATTATTGCCGCACCTCTCAGACTTAGTAAGGAAACTTATCTTAGCATGTCCAGCAAAAGTGGAAATAGTATCATATCTAGTCAGAGCTTGAAACACTGGCAGTGTTTGTGCCTTCTCAGGTTCTAGACCAGCTGCAATTTCCTGCGCTGCCAAGTATTAAAAACGTTCCCCAGTTCCGAACGCTAGCTATTGTTTATCCTATGGGTGTCTTCTCTGTCAACTGTCCGAATGATAAGGGGTTACTTGTCCATTGCTCCCGGCATTTTAGTTTGCTTTAGCGATATGCATAGCCTACAGAGGAACGCTTCTTATTCCACTTGCCCAAACAGATGAAAGGAAAATATATAGGAACAAAAGCTATTAAGAAAATAGAATAAAAACCAGGGATGTGTATACATTTACGTGTACATGCATGTGTAGTGTGATCTAAGTGAAAGTAGTAGCAAGAAGTACCTGTTTTCTTGCGTGTTAGGAAACGGAAACAAAAACAACAGCAATCCTATCATTTTGTTAAACAATTACAGGTCGTTGTGATTGCTGTCTGCCGACCTACTAAATAATTTTTTTGAAGCCTCTTGAGGCTGGATCCAACGAACTCCGTAAAAGGACACAAGTGCAGCTAATGTGACATTTTATTGTAGCAACGTTTCGCTCTACAGGAGCTTTGTCAAGCCGTTACTGCAGAGCAAAACGTTGTTACAATAAAATGTAGCATTAGTTGCACTTGTGTCCTTTTACCTTTTATTGTCGGTAATTCCAAGAACATTATTACGATACTAATCTTACCATGTCCAACAAAACTGGTTAGAGTGTCATATCCTTTCAGACTTTCTCTAGGATGAAGACGGAACTTCCACCGGCTTAGAAGTCCGAAGTACAGATAGGGCTTGGTAATACCTGTTACCAACGGCAACGTTTGTCTAGCGGTTCCTGTTAACCACATCAGTCATCAAAACAGTACGCAACTTCCCTATATGTCCCCCTTTTAAATATTTAACCTCACTCGCGTATTCGCTGTCCTACGTAAGCTGTACCTACTGTCTAAGAGGAGAAGGGAAGATATAACTAATATTTAATTTATGTTAAAATTTGAAGACTAAACCTCTAGCACTGAGTAACTTCCTCAAAGTGAAATATCTGGTCAAGTCAGTTGTTAATTGTGGGATCTTGTCCTCAGAGGCCTTACGTTCGACAACTGTTACAATGGAACTAACTAAAGATGATTTTTGCTCTGGCCAACTAACTTTCTTGATCAGCCACTGCGACACAATGCAGTCAGAAATATCCTCATTTCAATACCTCTGGAAAACAAATATGTGGGATTACTACTTCCAGGGATGTGGTTATATGTTTTAGGTAGACCAAGATTCAAAATGGTTTTGAGATATCTGCAGGTATTTCGATGGTGACACCTCCTCCGACTGCTTCTTCTCACCAGTCTACAGTATATATAAACCCCTTTTCCGTGCATATCCTGTACTTTTATCAAGACTGACTACAGGCTCAGAAACTGATTACCTCTAACTCCTTCATCTCTATATTGGACTGAGGAAGTCACTGGCTGGCGAAACACTTCCACAATAAAGTTACTCATGAGTTGCACAGTTGTCTCATTTGTCGGTTTTCAGTACCATTCATTTAACAACTTTATAGCGGGAAGCAAAGGAACATCCCAAACTGTATCAGAGACTTGCATCTTGGCAGCTAGGATTGCTAGTAGAGACACTTCCATCCTGTCATTTTAGAAATGGAATGATTTCATCTTGTGAATATCCTTGTTGGTCTTTGACCGAGGACCATCAGGTGTTGGAACCCAATCTTCCTGATGCCATTTTTTTGAGTGTCAGCCTCCCATTTAGAGATGGCTCAGTTTTGGAAGTCTCCATTTGACGAAAGGCTTGTCTGCGGAGATAGTGGGATGCGTCTTATAACTTCTGCAAACCTTGTACTTAGCAGTAGCAGCCTCTCGACAGCAAAAGCCAAGCCAAAGCTGGTTTGAAGTCTTAATTACATATTGCACATGAGGGATATGCTTGTATCAGAGATTATGGATATGTTCAGTGAGGACGTTCATTTGGTTATCAACATCACCTTGGAAAATTGCATTCCAATTGGAGGTAGCGAGCTCAGAGCAAATTTCAAAGTAGTTTCCTGTCCCACAGCCAGGTTGTGCGTGATGATTCTTCACCTCTTTCTTTTGGTAATTTAAGTATAGTAATGAGGGTTTTGTGATCAGATGTGCAGGCAATACCCTTTGCAAGTGATTGTGTCTTCAGATAGATCACTCACTTCTATGTCAAGAGAGGAGCTGGAGATATGAGTAGGATAGGCAACAAAAGTTTTCATGTCAAATACTGCAAAACGATCATCGAAATCCCTTTTTGTAAGATGATGGTTAGAGCAACCAACAATTATATTATGTTATACTATGCAGAAGGGTGACCACAGGTTCCATCAGAAAGATGATCTGGTCTGGTTGCTGCCACTGAGATTTGTACAGCGCACATGCTAGTGTGGAGATACAAAAATTAATGCATAGCTTGAATAAAAGCACTTCCAGGCGAATATGAATAGCAACATCAGTGAGCTGGGCATGTACAATTTTATACATGCATAAGACAACGCCTCCTCTCTGACCCAGCCTGTCTCGTTGCACCCATTAGGTGTGACCAGCAATTCTAGTAAAACTGTCTGGAGTCCTCTCGTCCATAAATGTTTCAACATGGATCATCAAGTGAGGACAATGAGTTTTAACGAAACTGTGCATGAGCTTCCTAAGATTGATAATGAAACCTCTAACATTGGCAGAAAAAATACTTACAGACTGTTTCCTCATGCTTGTGTTCATCTTGACTAAATACTGTAAGTGTAAAAGGTGTTTGTCCTTGAGACAGGGAGGTCACTGGAACAGTCACTGGGACGTAGCTCTGTAGTTTTGTATAAAGCACGAAACCCCCCACCTCTCTCTCTCTCTCTCTCTCTCTCTCTCTCTCTCTCTCTCTCTCTCTCTCTCTCTCTCTCTCTCTCTCTCTCTCTATCTCTCTCTTTCTCTCTCTTTGTTGAAAATATAACTCATCTTGTCTCTTTCATTCATTATCAAGAGATGTGGTCAAGAGTTAAGGTGACTGCATGAACATAATCAGTGTTACTCAGCGGTAAGGAGATCGACTCACACCCAAAATCACTAGTATTCCGTATGTATTTGGGGCGAGCATGCGTAACTTTGTACCTGCTGTAGTCAATCACATTATAGGTGTAATAGAGTACATTAGATAAGGCTGATCTTAGAAATTCCAGAGGGAGACAAAAGTTCTCCTCTAGTAAATTTAGCACTGCACAGGAAGTCTCTGTGTGTTGATCTATATCAGCTGGGACTTTCAAGAATCCTAATTAAGCTAGAGGTACGAGTCTTTTTTGAGTATATTTAGCTGAAGCTCTTGGGCTCTTCAATGGTGTTTATCACAATCTCATGGGTTTATTAACCTGCGTCTCTCAGTATCTGCCAATAATGAGTCATGAAGTTTTCTTACATCAGTACGGTGTTAATTGCTAATGTTAACTCTGAGAGTCTCTTCTTCATGCAACAATCACCTTACTTCACTATATAGCCTCAAACATTTTTCAAGGTGTTCATAGAGCGGTGGTCAGTATCAGTATGGTGCAGGTGGATGGACCAAAGCTCGCTGCACAGACCTGGTTCGCAGCAGCAAAGGCCAATGATTAAATCATAATTCCAATTCAATTAGCGTGGAGTTGTGGAGCAGGTGGAGGTGCACGCTTTCCCTGTGCAAGAGAGAGATCTAATTCGTTTATCAGAAAACAGTAAATAGAGGAAATATATAAATTTGTCTCTTCATTTTAAACATATTAAAAACAAAGACTAATTTCAGATTTGCTATGGCCTCATCAGATTTTAAGACAAATATCTGATTTGAATGGCAAGATAGCGAGAGAACTACTTGGGGATTTCGTAACTTTTGCCACGGCAACTATAACATTCAATCAACGGTATTGCCATTTCAAGCAAGAACTTTGTGTTTTAGGTTCTCACTTGATTTTTTACTAAGAATACGCTTGGCCAAGTGCGACTTATAGGTTCAATTCATATAAAAATTTACGGCCCAGGTCGTAGTTTTACCTTAAATAAAATTAAAATCTCCAAAGTGAAACTCAAAATGGTTATCTATAAGTAAAGTTGAGCTAATTTTTAATTTACATGAGTTTATGTGTTAAGTTTTGTTATACTTCTGTCTCATAAAAAGGAAGTCTCATAAATTAAGGCGACTCGTAACTTAGTAGGAGAGTGGTAAGTCACAATCGAAGGACTCTTGTACACTTTTGGCAAGCTGGAGACGTGTCAGCAAGTGTTATCACAGTTACTCTCCCTGTTCACCAAGAATTAAATAGATACCTGGGAGTTAGTCTACTGAAGTGAGTTGAATTCTGAGAAAAGTATTATCCTCTAGATAGTACTGGGTTTTAAAATGTGCTAAAAGTGAGAGGTATTCTGCTAATTTATCGATGTGAATATAAATAATGCAGCCAATCCTACATAGGTCAGTCAAACGTTATGTTACTGAAGTGGTTTTATACACTGAAGTTGAGTATTCATCTAACAGCTCACTGAATGTAGAGAAAAGAATTCTTTGCAAATGTAAACCTGAGAAATGTAACACTAAACCTTTTCTTCGGAGCAAGTTGTCAGTGCTGAGAAGTACCAATAAAACACTCTTCATGGAGGAAATATTTGCTGTATTTCTGGTCCATAAAAACAGATAATTATGTGTGAGTGTGATCAAGTAAGTGAAGTTTCAGTACATATGAAAAATATTTTTACTCTCTACTGAAATTATTCTTATTACTCTCTACTGAAATTATTCTTATTACTCTCTACTGAAATTATTCTTATTACTCTCAACTATAACCGTCGTAGATTATACAAGCCTGCTGCGAAATTTCAGCAATTAAGATTTCATCCAGGGAATGGGAAAATTAGTCCAGTTCGTCACATTAAGAGTCCTTCACTATCATTCAGATACCTTCCTGGAATAGAGATGAAGGATATAACACATGTGACCTGGATAACTTCGGTGCTCCAAAGGTACATCAATGTGTGACATTTCTATAATGCATGAAGCCTCAGCTGAATAGCAGTAAGTAAAACGTAATGGATATTGTATTACTACGTGAGGGAACTTTACCTCACTACCAGGTACCGGGAATCGACTTTATTAGCGAGAACGTCAAGCAGCAAATGACTAATGAAGAATATGTCGCTAATTCAGCTCATCTTGCTGAAAGATAAAAATTAAACACTTCGAAGCTCTTTTAAGGAACTTATAACTCTCAACGCTTAATCTCGGGCAATGGTGTACCCATGTCAAGTGCAGGACTCCGTATTTAATAATAATAATAATAATAATAATAATAATAATAATAATAATAATAATAATAATAATAATAATAATATCTTTATTTCTACAAGTACATGTATAAGTATACAGTCCTAGATGACATCAATAACACACTACTACATACAAAGCCGCTTGTTATGCTGAGCATTTTGGACAAATTAGGTCAGTTTTCTCCCAGGATGCGACCCACACCAGTCGACTAACACCCAGGTACCCATTATTACTGATGGGTGAACATGGACAACCAGTGTAAGGAAACACGCTCAGTGTTTCCACCCCTTGGTCGGGAACCGAACTCGAACCCTCACCGTGTGAAGCTGAGCTTTTGCTACCAGGCCACATAAGTTTCTCATGTAATTAGTTAAGCATGTCTAAAATTAAAAAAAAAAATGTTATTCGGTTCTGAAATTATATTAGATGTAATTTTCTTATGAGCAATAATAATAGTAATTAGATACTGAAACTATAATTAGTATAAGTCTGATAAGATACAAGCATAAATAAATCAGAACTTCAAGAACTCGACGTTCCTTTGGTATATATAAGCCACAATGTCTTGCTATTCAAATTCCCCTAAATAAGCCTTCTCCTTGTATAAGCCACTCTAACTACTGCCATCTGTTGACGGTCGAAGGCACCATAGGCCGTCAACCCTTCCATTATTCACGCAAGTTCTATACTTAAGTCAGTAAATGTGCCTCCATCTATTCCTACCTTTTTCTTACTGTTTTAAGCCCATTTAAACAAAGCTGTCAATATTTAATAAAGAAGAGAACCACATATTACAATTTTTATTTATATCCTCTACGAGAACCTTTCACAGTTATACAAGTTAGAAGTTTCTTGAGTTATATTATTTATTCGGTCATAAGTTATAAGAGTTATAGTATTACAAGCTAAAAGAGTTACAAGTTCCGTATGTTAAAAGCGTTATAACTTTTAAGTTATAAAAATTAAATTTTTTTAACTTTGATATCAGAGGTGAAAGTTTCTTAAAGCAGGAAAGTTAAAACATTCTTAAATATTAAATTCCTAAAGTTATAATAGTGTTAATTTTTTTAAATTATCAGAGAGACAATCTTAAGGTGCTGGAGATATGAACTTCATATTATAGAGGAATTCTAAGTCATAACCTTAAAAAAGTTACAAGTTTCGTATGGTATAGATGTTTATAGTTTCATTGTTTTCACACAAGACAAGAGCTGTTACGTCATTTAAAAGATTTCCCTACCATTATCTTTAATACAAATTTTCTTAAGGCAATTACCTTTACTTCATTAATGTTCCAGTCTCGAATCATTCCAGGAATGAGTGGCGACTGATGAAGTAATGTTTTTGAGAAGGGTTCAGCCGGTTTCTGATTACCTCTTGTGGCACAGAAACTGTCATATCACCATCCACGAAGTGCAGTGCAGCTGTGGTGTGTGTTGAGTACGTTACAATACACTCGGCTTCCATCATACAGTCACTTTTTGTTTTCCCTTTATACTACCTATGACAAAGCTTCTGAAGAGAGGAACGTTGCCACAGTAATATGTAACATTAGTAACACAAATCTCTTTTAACCTAACATATATCAGCCAAATTGTCATTTAGGTCTGAATAGATGCAGAGGCCCCAACTTTTTCTATTCGCTGTCGGGTTAATACACCAAACACTCGAATAAGAGTTTTACCTCTGGCCGAATTGATGTTATGTTTCCACTCCTGGCTTGGGACAGGCTCTCACTGAGGCTAGTCAAGTAGACGCATGATGGTCTAACTTGTATGAGGTGCAAAACCAATTAAAGTGAGTGAACTCACTTTGCTCTCACTTATTAACGTTTTGTTGCTCTACTGCTCGTTGTATATATTGTAAATATTAGTTTAGGGAATATATGAGTACTCAAAAGCTACCCTTTTTGTTTGCCTTTGCGATTATGTCTGAGGATTGCTCATAGTCGAGAGACTTGATTTACAGCCAGGTACAATAGGCTTTTCTTAGTATACCTGTGTTTATACCTACATAATACAAGTGTTGTAGGTAACCGCAAGACCCAAATAATAGATCCATCCATGCTGGGATCATGTGAGACATAAGTCGCCTTGTATAGTTCTCTATTCCGTCCAGAAGTAGTACATTCGACGACAGGGAGAGACCAGGCAGTCCGACTAAGAGGAGCATACTCAAGGTAAGATCCCACTTGTGTCTCTTCCGCAGCCTCTTCTTTCGAGAAGATACAAGATAATCCTTCGTGATAACTTCTTGAATGCTTGCCTTGAAAAAATTACGAACTGGAGTCGTATTTCACTCTTATGATATTCTCCTCATCTTAGACAGTAAATCTCTATAAATTATCATTACCACAGCTCCACCAAAAACTTAATGAAGTCTAGAGACAATCATGACTAGAGGTGTCTCAGATGCAAATGAAACTAGCTGTCGACATTCCCAAAATGATATAGCTGTAAACTGGCGATTAATAAGCCTGATAGCAGCTGGCATTTCCTCCCTTCCAAAAGCATATATTAAAATACAGTCACCTGGGTTTTTGATATGAGATGAAGTATGTCATTGAAGTAGACATTCCTTGTTGTTAGATTTCCTCTATAAACTCTATCACCTTCTGGGTGGCTAGTAGACTCTGCTTCGTTGATAGCAACTCTAGGTAAAGGCAGTCACTAAGGGGTAGTAGTGCAGAGGCAGTAACACCAAGTGCTTGCAGGTTTGACAAGAATCCCATATGCCATAATCGGTTGAATGGATAATGTGATAAATGTTAGACTCAAATGCAAAAATATTTATTATATGAAATCTATGCTCAGTATCACAAAAGCAAAGTAACTTGTAAGTTGAGACTTCATTAGAAATTTAGTCACCCTAGTAATAGGTATAACATAATCTAAATTCTCAGTATAATGACTGATACCAATTTAAAGTTTAGTGAGGAGGCCCTTCCACAAATACATTCTCTGTTGAATGTTACTAAAATATATAAAAATATTTATCAGAAATACGGAAATGAATAAATAATCGGAGAGAGGAGGAGGAGTACTTACAAGATGGATCACTTACTCGGATATGATCCTCTTTTCGTGTCCGAACACAAACGATGTAAATAAATGTTCATTCGTGACCAAACACAAGATACGTTTGATTATTATCCGTCCATGTTTGAGCGAAATCACATAAGAGGTGTAAGATTCATTGTTAAAGTCCAAACTCACTGACTTGTCTAAGACTGTTCGTTATAGTCCGATCGAAAATGCTTTAAACCTTAATGTTTGATCATTCTTGTCTGAACACGTAGGACATGTATGAATGTTCATTCATGTTCTATAATATGAATGATATGTTTTGAGTCCCTATTTCTGTCCCGAGAACATAGGACGGGAAGGATTCTTCACTAGTGTCTGAACGAGAACTCACAGACATTTTTGAATTTTTTTCATCTCCGAACAAATTTTAAAAGGAATGAATGTATGTAATATAGTTAGATGAATTAAGGTTCTCATCCCATAAACAAGTAATGGGAAACACTTTTTATTAGGAACAATGTATGTCCATCCGTGTTGCCCAACAACACTCCATTTAAAAATGATTTTTTCTTCACCTTTAATCTAGAATAGTAATAGAGAAAATAAAATAGTATTGAAAACTGTCACCTTCAGATTCTATTTTATTCCCAAAGTGCTTGATATTAGTATCTCTACAGATCTCAGTGACATTATAGCTAAACCTCGTTGAATCTGTCATTACCGATATCAGTCATCATATATCTACGAATTTAGAAGAATGGATGAATCTCGCCCAAACCTGGAACGTAATCCATATTACGAATAATCACGCTTTATATCACGTTGTGATAAATGTTCTGAAGTCAGTTGATGCTTCTAAAGAATTTAGTTCTACAAAATGATAAACATTTGCAATGACTGGAAGAGACATTGGTTGACTTATAAAGGGGTGAAAGTTAAGACACTTGACATAAAGGGGGTTGACTCCAATACGATGTGTAATCTCATCTAAATTTTATATCGTGTTGGATTCAATATATTATACAACATAAATGAAATATATAAAACTAGAAAAATGAGAAAAGAAGGGTGGGGTAACTTAGAACGTCCAGTCCTGCAAAATGGGTATCAGGGATAACTTTATGTTAGTTATAGTACAGCCAGTACAATATGGGGACCAATTTATTTCACTTCTAGGTATCATGGATGTAAATACATTACGTCGTATAATTGTAACCACGAACAATTGATATTTAATCAATAGCAACACTGCGGCTAGCCGGAGGATCGAACCTGTGTTGTTTTAGCCCGCATCATGGCGAGCGAAAATTCACGATACTCTAAACCACTAGACCATACAATGCTACAGACAATTTGAGCCTAGCGAACTAGGCTTGCTTCCAGTAGCGAGGACATACGATGGTGTGGTTGCCTCAGAGCTAATTTCATTCTACTCTCCGTTTGGTATACTAGCCTCCACAAGCAGTACATATATTTCTGTAACCACGAACAAATGGTATTTAATCAATAACAATGCGGCATCTTTTGTAAACGCTTCAGTCTCCGGGACTGAGCACTTGGAAGTTATCCGAGCCATTCCAGGATAATAGAAATGAGTTTTGCCATAGAGCACGTGAACATGTCATTTATTCTTAGAGTTTAGTTCTCTTTACTGAAAATGCAAAGCCGATTTCATGAGGCGTTCTAAGAGTTATAAACAAACTAAAAATCGACAGGCAGGAAGAAAGCAGTTCAATCAACCTTTTTAAGGTACCTTTCGAGGTTACATAATAAGAGACAATAACAATATTACCGAGGCACTAATACTTGCGATCATCAGAGAGCTGAGTAGCTAAGTAACTTCCTTACGATGACCAGTACCACTCAAAATTAACCTGCTTCCCTTTCCTCAAAGAGAGTAATCTGAAAAGAGGCAAGTAAGCAGCGCAGGCATCTGCTTTCCACTGCAACAATTCATGCATCACATCCCATTCCACAGGCATACGTACATTCACACAGAAATATTGTTCAACATTGTACATTTTCGTCACACTGTGAAAGAAGAAATCCAACGTAGAGAGAAAAAAGGTCTGTTTTCCCAACTTTTGGTAACTTTATGAGATATGGTTGACATAATGAGGTGGAGGCAGCGCTGTATACCCCTTGTGGTTTAGCGCTTCTTTTTTATTATAATAATAATCACACATGTTTTAACAGTCACTTTACTTGATGCACGATAACCTCAACGTGTATTGCCCAAATTAATCAGTCAGTATAAGACTCCAATATGTGTGTTCCTAAGCTACTTGACGCTAATTGGATTGTTGACCATTGTTAAACGTTACTGGAGTTGAAAAACATTCGGCTCAGAGTCCAGTCTTCAGGACATAATCACAAGCCACAGTTTTCTGAGTTACTCAGCTGGATATTCCGTAATACAAGGAGATAACGGAATACGAAATATCCATGTTTATGCCGGAATCACATTTGTATAAGCAAGTCTCCCCAGCTTTAATTTTAATTAAGTGAAAAACAAGGAAGACAGTTTTGAATAGTGATCTCCTCATGCGCCCCGCACTGGAAATTACCATCATATCAGAATTATAGCTGATAAAAGAGAATATACAACAACTACCAAGCAAATGAATCGTACAAATATGTATAACTGTAATTAATTTCAATTAATTTTACTCAGAACTGCATGTAGTATATTCGTTTATTCTGAAATTATTCTCTCTCTCTCTCTCTCTCTCTCTCTCTCTCTCTCTCTCTCTCTCTCTCTCTCTCTCTCTCTCTCTCTCTCTCTCTCTCTCTCTCTCTCTCTCTCTCTCTCTCTCTCTCTCTCTCACTCCCCTTTAGCTGAAATAAGAATTTCAGATAAGTTAAGTAAAAAATGGTCGCCAGATAGAGTGGAGGGGTTTTTCAATTTCTCCACCCGGGGTGGACGACATCAAAAAAAATTGAATAGCAGTGGAGCATCATCCAGCAAACACTATCCCACATACACACACACACACACACACACACACACACACACACAAACAAACAAACACACAAACAAACAAATAACATATTTTCTTGAGACCCAGTCCTGTACCTGTTGGGATTGTTGAGCTTTTGTTCGTCTGACTTTTGAGAAAGATAAGCTGCAACTCTACATTTTTTTTAGTGTTTTGATATCGATTTTATATGCGTCTTGAGCTGAGTTCTTTAATTCAATGGATATTTTTATATCCTTTTAATAAGTGTGTAAGATTCCTCTCAGTTTTTTCTGAACATTAAGAATAGGAGGAATAATTAACTTTCACACGCACACTGCTGTATTTTTATTTATATGATCTCTTAACGTCTACGATAATATATGTTAGAGCAAATGATGATGGTAGGGGTGGCAGGATTCACTTTCACTAGACTCTGTAATGTAATCTTACTAAAAGCTCCTTCCTGCTTTGCTGAACTTTCTCTCACATGGTCACTGAAATGTGTCGAGTTTGATTTGATTTGGCGTTGCTCTTCGTAATTAAGGAAGGAGCACACAACATAACATTTACTATGTTTAGTATCAACTAATATTAATTTGTACACTATTGTTTATTATTCTTATTTATCAAACATAAAAGTATAAAATTAATATATTCAGAATAAATTAATAAGCAAAACAAACAATAAATGT
>NW_027200733.1:0-17491 GCF_038502225.1 Cherax quadricarinatus
GTTATGGAGAGAGAAGAGGGAATATAAATATATAAATTCAAAGATTATGTGGTTTAAAATAAGGGTCGGATGTGAAAAGTGGATCATGTGAAAAATGGATCATAATAAGTGTGTGGATCATAATAAGTGTGTATGCATTAAGAGACAAAGGGTTTTTAATACTTGACGTGCAGTTGGAGTGTGAGCAAAATAACATTTATGAAGGGGTTCAGGGAAACCGGCAAGCGGGACTTAAGTCCTGGAGACGGTAAGTACAGTGTCTGCACTCTGAAGGAGGGGTGTTAATGTTGCAGTTTTATAACTGTAGCGTAATGCTCCCCTCTGGCAAGACAGTGATGGAGTGAATGATGAAAGTTTTTCTTTTTCGGGCCATCCTGACTTGGTGGGCCACCCTGCCTTGGTGGGCCATCCTGCCTTGGTGGCCACCCTGCCTTGGTGGGAATCGGCAGATGTGTTAAAAAAGAAAAATAGGAAAGCAGTTCTTGTGTTGCCAGAGAGAAAGATTTACACGAAGGTTCTGTATTTCTTAGGCAATAAATTCCATAGTTACAAACATAACTAAAATTGTCTATGAAACATTAAGGGGACGAATTATATTAAGGGTAAATAATTATACAATTATATCGAGGGAATACAATGATATAATTACATTAAGGGAATACAGTGATATAGTTATATTAAGGGAATACCATGATACAATAATTTCTGACTAAAGTGTAACTGTGGTGTCTACTCATTAAAACTTAATAATTGTTGCCAAAGATAATTCTGACATTGATGAAAAATGGGTTATCCACATTAATGTAATTACAGTCTATAAAAAAAGTACTATTTTATGTATCGCAGTGTTTGTAATTTTAATACGTGAACCAAGATAGACGGAATTTTTGTTAATGAATGAGAGAAACGGGAGAATCTACAGTTTTCTAATCTTAAGCAGCTTTTGGTGTTTAAATAAATCACTTCAACCTTAAAATAAAAGACAGTACATGAAATTGAAAGGAAAAAAAAAAGTTTGACCAAATGGACATCTGAAAATTTAAGAATATGAGGCAACAGTTTCTTAACAGAAAAATACGATAAATCGTTAGAGGTAACTAAACTTGTCTAAATACGCCGGTTTAGCTTATCTGGCACGACATATATGTAATAAGATCACAGTATACAGGTGATATCGCAAGATGCAAGAACAGCCACTGTGAAAAGTTAAGAGAACTTTCAAGCGCTTTCTTCATTTCTCACATTGTCAAGGGACTATGAAAATAAAAGAATAGCAGAAGGTTAAACTTTAGGGTTAAACTTTAGCGAGATTAAACTTTAGGGTAAACATACAAACCTGAACGTTTTTTAATGATGCGGGTGAGGTGGTCCAGGACCTGTCAGACATAACTTATATTCTACCCAAGGTTTAAGATTTTAACTTGCCAAATATATCTTAAAATGCTCCCAAATTTTACTAATTATAAATGGGTCTAATTTTATAATCCTAAACTAATATTCCTATTAATTTGAAAGTTATTTTTAATAAACTTTAATTCTATTTTATTTCTCTCAACCATTGGCTTGTTGATACAACTTTTTGGGCCTTTTGGAAGTCAATTAAATGGTTAAAATTACTCAAATGAATAAAAAATGGATTAGACTCTTGTCCAATTCTAATGCTATATTTATCTTGTTGTAATCTTAGTTTGACCTTAATATTAAATTTGATCCTAATAAACTTTATCACATTGCTTATGGGGAATCTTATAGACACAGCCGACAGCCTTTTTTGAGGGGAATTTTTAATCAAAAGTTTTTGTTACTGTATCAAAATTTTTAAATACAACTTTAATTTTAAAATTCGTAAGTAGAGAAGGTATATTTGATGGTAATGGAGAACCAACATATTTTTAGTTGAATTAGGTTGTTTGTCGTTTTTCAAATTGTAAAAGGTATTTCTACGATTTTAAAAGATTTATCAGTAAAGTGAAGAACAAAAAGGCGAAAGACCGTGACTGGAACAATAGACAAATAACCCACTACTGTTACTACTACAATACCAGTTTTACCTCAGCCACTACTACTACTACTACTACAACTACTACTACTACTACTACTACTACTACTACTACTACTACTACTACTACAACTACAACTACTACTACTACTACTACTACTACTACTACTACTACTGCTGCTACAACTACAACTACTATTACTACTACTACAACTACTCCTCCCACCTCTCTTGTCGCGTCTCCACCAGCTTGACTATCCAGTATAGTGGCTTATACTCTCCTTTCTGTAAAGGTCACTTTGTAAATGGTCCAAGTCGGACCGAAACGTCGTCGTAAGCTAGTCTCTCCTATGTGCGGGTTATTTGTATAATAATTAAATGTTTTGGGTATTTTAGATCATTGAAGATATTTTGATCAATGAACTCTGGGCTGTAAATACACAAAGTTCTCAAAAATATTGATGATAATACAGATAGTTCAACTCTATCATGTTGTGAAAAATTAGTTCCTTGATAATGTGAAATCTCACGAAAGCTCTTGGAAGTTCACTATTCTTTTCATAGTGGTTGTCCTGCGCGCGCACACACACACACACACACACACACACACACACACACACACACACACACACACACACACACACGCACACACCAACACACACACACCCACACGCACACACCCACACGCACACACCCACACGCACACACACACACACACACACACACACACACACACACACGCACACACGCACACACATGCCGTACACGAAGGACCTATCAGACCCACGTGGGGCCAGGGAAAAGACGATGAGCACACTAAGATCAAGCGACAGGTCCGAAGACAATGAAGGTTTGTTATATGCAGAGATTCTAACAGCCAACTGCAGTAGCAAGGGACAGCTGGTCAGGAAAGACAGTTCACTGAGAATAGAAGTTTCAGATATGACAGGGACTGAAGGCAAGAACATGTCAATGGAAGGAAATAAAATGCCTCAGAGGAAGCAGATGGAGACTCAGTGGGAGGAGGAAAGGGCGAGGTCAGTTTTTGTGTACGGGCTCCAAGAAGCCAAGGGGGCCAACTTTGAAGAAATAAAACAGGAGGAGAAAAAAATGATTGAAGGCATCATGAAAACAATAGGGGAGGGCAATATGACCCAGGTGACAAATTTTCAGAGAATTGGGTGGTTTGCGAGTGGAAGGATACGGCCTGTCAGAGTAACTTTCAAGGAAGAATCAGTTCGAACCAGGATTCTGCAAGAGAAAGCAAGACTGAGGGACAAAGAGGGGTACCAGAGAGTATACCTCGACCGCGACAGAACACAAGAAGAAAGGACTACACTGAAAGAGAGGGTACAGAGACGCAAGGAGGAACGAGAAGCAATGAAAATGAGCAGGACCCAGACACAGGAGGAAGGGCAAACACACCCCACAGAATCTCCCACCAAAAGACTCCACCCGCGACATTCCCAACGCAACTGAGCAACCTATACTACAACCCACTCACTGTTCCCTCTGCCACCAACCCCCATATCACAAACCTCACCCCAACAGCTGTCCCTTATGGGCATTCTGACCCCACCCCCATCAACACATACCCCACCTACACCACAGCCCCATATAGGCCCCCACCAAGGCTCTCGCTCCCCCAACCCCAATATACTTGCATGACCACAATGATAGAAAAGAAACTAAAGGTTTGGTACACAAACGCGGATGGAATAACGAATAAACATGAGGAGTGGAATGAAAGAATCAGTGAAAAATCCCCAGACATCATAGCAGTCACAGAAACAAAACTCGCTGAGACAATAACAGACACAATCTTCCCAACAGGATATCAGATCCTGAGGAAAGATAGAAGGAGTAGAGGGGGAGGAGGGGTTGCACTGCTCATAAAACACCAATGGGGATTTGAGGAAATGGAAGGCATGGACATGATTGGAGAAAGAGACTACATTGTAGGTACAATTCAGTCCGGAGAACATAAAGTAGTCATTGGAGTGATGTATAACCCACCACAGAACTGCAGGAGGCCAAGAGAGGAGTACGAAGAAAACAACAGGGTGATGGTGGACACACTGGCTGAGGTGGCAAGAAGAGCTCACTCGAGCAGAGCAAAGTTACTGGTAATGGGCGATTTCAACCACAGGGAGATCGACTGGGAAAACCTGGAGCCACATGGGGGTCCCGAAACATGGAGAGCCAAGATGATGGATGTGGTACTTGAAAACCTCATGCATCAACATGTCAGGGACACAACCAGAGAGAGAGGGGAGGATGAGCCAGCAAGACTGGATCTTGTGTTCACCCTGAGCAGTTCAGACATCGAGGACATCACTTACGAGAGGCCCCTTGGAGCTAGCGATCATGTGGTTCTGAGTTTTGACTATATAGTAGAGTTACAAGTGGAGAAGGTAACAGGAACTGAAGGGGACAGGCCAAACTATAAAAGGGGGGACTACACAGGTATGAGAAACTTCCTGCAGGAGGTTCAGTGGGACAGAGAAATGGTAGGAAAATCAGTAAACGAGATGATGGAATATGTGGCAACAAAGTGCAAGGAGGCAGAGGAAAGTTTTGTTCCCAAGGGAAACAGAAATAATAGGAAGACCAAAACGAGTCCTTGGTTTACCCGAAGGTGTAGGGAGGCAAAAAGCTAAGTGCAACAGAGAATGGAAAAGGTACAGGAGGCATAGGACCCAGGAAAACAAGGAGATTAGTAGAAGAGCCAGAAACGAGTATGCGCAGATAAGGAGGGAGGCCCAGCGACAGTATGAAAACGACATAGCATCGAAAGTCAAATCTGACCCGAAACTGCTGTATAGCCACATTAGGAAGAAGACAACAGTCAAGGACCAGGTGATAAGGCTGAGGAAAGAAGGTGGAGAACTCACAAGAAACGATCAAGAGGTATGTGAGGAGCTCAACACGAGATTTAAGGAAGTATTTACAGTAGAGACAGGAAGGACTCTGGGGGGACAGACCAGATGGGGACACCAACAAGGAATACACCAACAAGTGTTGGACGACATACATACAGATGAGGAGGAGGTGAAGAAACTGCTAAGGGACATCGATACCTCAAAGGCAATGGGACCGGACAACATCTCTCCATGGGTCCTTAGAGAGGGAGCAGATATGTTGTGCGTACCACTTACCACAATCTTCAACACATCCCTGGAAACTGGGCAACTACCTGAGGTATGGAAGACAGCAAATGTAGTTCCCATTTTCAAAAAAGGAGACAGAAAAGAGGCACTAAACTATAGACCTGTGTCATTGACGTGTATAGTATGCAAAATTATGGAGAAGATTATCAGGAGGAGAGTGGTGGAGCACCTGGAACGGAACAGGAGTATAAATGCCAACCAGCACGGATTCACGGAAGGCAAATCCTGTGTCACAAACCTTCTGGAGTTTTATGATAAAATAACAGAAGTAAGACAAGAGAGAGAGGGGTGGGTTGATTGCATCTTCTTGGACTGCAAGAAGGCCTTTGACACAGTTCCTCACAAGAGATTAGTGCAGAAGCTAGAGCATCAGGCGCATATAACAGGAAGGGCACTGCAATGGATCAGAGAATACCTGACAGGGAGGCAACAACGAGTCATGGTACGTAATGATGTATCACAGTGGGCACCTGTGACGAGCGGGGTCCCACAGGGGTCGGTCCTAGGACCAGTGCTATTTTTGGTATATGTGAACGACATGACGGAAGGGTTAGACTCAGAAGTGTCCCTGTTTGCAGATGATGTGAAGTTAATGAGGAGAATTAAATCTGATGAGGACCAGGCAGGACTTCAAAGAGACCTGGACAGACTGGACACCTGGTCCAGCAAATGGCTTCTCGAATTTAATCCTGCCAAATGCAAAGTCATGAAGATAGGGGAAGGGCACAGAAGACCACAGACAGAGTATAGGCTAGGTGGCCAAAGACTGCAAACCTCACTCAAGGAGAAAGATCTTGGGGTGAGTATAACACCGAGCATGTCTCCGGAAGCACACATCAATCAGATAACTGCTGCAGCATATGGGCGCCTGGCAAACCTGAGAACAGCATTCCGACACCTTAGTAAGGAATCATTCAAGACACTGTACACCGTGTATGTCAGGCCCATACTGGAGTATGCAGCACCTGTTTGGAACCCGCACTTGATAAAGCACGTCAAGAAACTAGAGAAAGTACAAAGGTTTGCAACAAGGTTAGTTCCAGAGCTAAGGGGAATGTCCTATGAAGAAAGATTAAGGGAAATCGGCCTGACGACACTGGAGGACAGGAGGGTCAGGGGAGACATGATAACGACATATAAAATACTGCGTGGAATAGACAAGGTGGACAAGGACAGGATGTTCCAGGGAGGGGACACAGAAACAAGAGGCCACAATTGGAAGTTGAAGACACAAATGAGTCAGAGAGATAGTAGGAAGTATTTCTTCAGTCATAGAGTTGTAAGGCAGTGGAATAGCCTAGAAAATGACGTAGTGGAGGCAGGAACCATACACAGTTTTAAGACGAGGTTTGATAAAGCTCATGGAGCGGGGAGAGAGAGGGTCTAGTAGCAACCGGTGAAGAGGCGGGGCCAGGAGCTAGGACTCGACCCCTGCAACCACAAATAGGTGATGTGTGTGTGTGTGTGTGTGTGTGTGTGTGTGTGGTGTCGGATAAGACAAGGCTCAAGTTTGTGAACGATATTTTCAGTATAAAAATTCAATATATAGTGACCAGAGATTTCCAATATCATTTTTAATCAGAAGAATTCACAAACATGTCTTGATTTTTTAGACCTCATGGAACTGTGTGATGGTTTTAACTGTTTCTCTCTGGAAAATTCTCTCCTTAAATAGGCTTTCGGCCTAAGGATGGTTCCTCACTAGGAAAACCTCTTAAAGCCGAGCGGTTTATCTCCATTGTCCCCTCTTCGTCAGGCACCTTTGCTATGTGGACTCCATTCTCATCATAACTCCGAGAGGGTTTGACGTCCCTGTACTCCAAAACAAGTTCACCCAGGTCGAGTCCTCCATTCAATTCTCACTCAAACAGGAGATGGACGGCATTCACCAGCTCCTTGATGCTCTCACAGTCAAATCAAACCAAGTCTACGCTGTAACATCCTCCATGAACCCACCAACTGGATCTGCGCCACTTTCACGCCATGACACCAAGACTGAATATAGCGTCGTCATAGGCTTTTCCCTGCGTGCTCTCCGTAGCTCCATGAAAAATGTTCTTTCTTGGAAAAAGTCTTTTCTAAACTACACTACCCTCGTCATTTCAGCAGAGATTGCAGAAGCTGTGTATATAAGATCATCAGCTCAACTAGACGAGACACCAAGAAAAGAAGATACATAATCCTCCCTAACATTTCTCTTGTCAGACATGTCTCCAGTATTGTCTCCAGCACCAAATTCCAAGTACCCACCACGGGAAGGAAAATCAGAAGAGAAGTCACAGTTAAATAATTCACAGAACTAATTTGATCAATGTATGAATATAAGCAAGAACAGGTAAGGGTAAGTTTGATTAGTATACATTAGGTTAGAAGAGTTTACGTAATAACGGTAGAATTACCGATAGTATGTTAGGTAAAAAGACACGTGTGCAATTTCTGTGACATTTTATTGTGGCAACGTGTCGCTCTCCAGGAGTTTGACGAAGCTTGACGAAGCTCCTGAAACAATGTCACATTGTTTCAGACTGTGGAACAGGACTCTTCTCCAGGCTGAGGGACTGACAACATCAAATCTGTGTCTTCGAGGGTGATGGACTGATTACATCGTCTTCACATCTCTACTGCTCCTGCCTACTTTCTGTACTCGACTGAAGAACCCTACTGTGTAGGCGAAACGTTTCGGATTAAAGATGCCTAACTGTTGCCTATGCGTCTTACTTACCAACATAAGAACATACTTGACAGATTCTTCTCAACCTAAAACCACTAACAAAAACATTTACCCAACCCATTTTCATTGCTACCCAAGGAATAAGCTTTGAAAACATTATTAACTCACGTGCAACTCCTACTCAAATCCAGCCCCTCTCACTCATAACAAGAGATCACTCATAGGCGATCTAAAACACAGCTGAAATGCTCCAAAGTAAACATGAAGGTTGTCTTCTCATGTAGAAATAACTCAGACGAACACTGCAATAGTCTTACTGACCCAACTGAAGGAGACCCCACGTTTACCACTTGACTTTCCATTTATTGTGTTTCCTTAAATATACTTACCCTCCCTCTCCAGCTTCATCTGCTTGTGACCTGATGAAGCTCACAGCGAAGTTTTTTTTTTTTTTTAGACGAAGAATCGCTTATACTGCATTTGTTTCTGTTTGACCAAGGTCTCTCGTAAGTTATGCGTCTCAGTTCTGTTAGGTAAAAGGATACAAGTGTAACTAATGTGACAGTTTATTGTGGCATTAGTTGCAATGGTGTCCTTTTACCTAACATATTGTCAGTAATTCTAGCAACATTGTTATTGGTCATTTCTGGTTTCCATACTTCAGAATTATGGAGCTAGTTTGAGAGCCCTGAAATTACGACATTAAGAGATGTAGACTGAGAGGAGATATCAAGGCTGTATACAAGGATGTACTGAAGATATCCACCCAACAATATTTAGTAAAAGGACACATGCGGCTAATGTGACATTTTATTGCGGCAACGTGGAAACATTGCCACGATAAAATGTCACATTAGTTGCAGCTGTGTCCTTTTATCTAACGTTTTGTCGGTAATTTTATCATGCTGCTAGTATTTAGTAAGAAGCAAAATAACTGCTGACAACTTGATAAAAAAGACACATAAATCACATAGCTATGTTTCTTTGTGGAAACTTGTCGCCTGCGCAATAGGCATTTTAAATCGAATACAGAGGTGAATAAATACTGGAGACAGAGGAGGCAATGCAGAGGTAGTTTTGAGGTGTTCACTCCCTCAGTTGAAAAGTGTTCAGACCTTCAATTTGAAAAGTACTCAGTTGTTCGGCCTAAAACAAAGGCATGGAGACAAAGACATTTGCACTGGAGCTGGAAGCGAGGTGCAACCTCTCTGGTGTGCGCAGCGCAGTAGTGCACCTCTGTGAAAGTTGGTCAACGCAAATTGCTGTTTAATGATGGAGTTGCGGAAGATATCTCTGTGCCAAGATACCAGATGGTGGTAGTGACTGTGGTGGTGGTGGTGGTGGTGTTTGTGATTGTGGTGACGGTGGTGGTGGTAATGGTTGTGGTGAAGATAGTGGTAGCACTGAAAGTGGCAGAGGCATTGATAGATGCAGTTATGGTGTAGGTGGCAGTGGTAGTTATGGTTTTAAATGTGGTTGTGGTTGTGGTAGTTGTGGTGGTTGTGGTGATGGTAGTTGTGATAGTGATAGTATACTACCGCCACTATCATATTAGTTGTGGTGCTAATGATAGTTATATTTGTAATTGTGGTGGTTAGAGCGTTGGTTGTTAGGGTGGTTGAAACAAGGCACTATGTTAGAAAACCTTTCGGTTCTGAGGTCAAAATGTTTTCTAACAAATATGCCCTAGTGTGTTTGCTCACTTGTCTTTATTAAACCTCTTTCTGTATCATTTAACAAGGTTTATACCGGTGAAGGTGGCGGTGTTTACACTGCAAAGTACGTACTCACATTTCTCACCAAAGTATCTCAGATCTCCCTCTAAAGTTTCTCAGATCTCTACATACGTTTTCAGATCTCTGACTAATGTTCTCAGATATCCCCGCTCAACAAACGTGCTCACATCTCCCTCTGAATAAACGCTGTCACATATCCCGTTAAACAAACGTTATCACATCTCCCGCGAAACATTCTCAGATCTCCAGCACAAAGCTTTCAAGTCTCACGCCAAACAAACGTTTTAAGATGATCCGCAAAAACACGTTTTCAACTCTCAGGCTAAACGTTCTCAGATCTCAGGCTAAAATACATTTCCTCAGTTCCTCTGTTAAAAAAACACACAAGGGGCACAGAATTTTCTGGGAAAGAGCTGTCTGGAAGATAAAATATTACACAGTCTGTTTTGATGTTACTCTGAACCTCTCTATAAAGGCGAAAATTATTTACTACTACTGCCTGGTCGAAAAGAAACATTTCTTCACACACATCCACACACACACAAACACTGACAGTCTGCCAACACTGACAGTCTCTATCATCTTCCATCACTGACAGCATCATCACTAACAGTCACTGACAGTCTATCATCTGCCATCACTGACAGTCTCTCCATCACCTGGATAGGCTGACCGTGTGGATCCTACAGGAAAAAGTAAATGATATATCGAAAGAGCAATAAAAAATGAAGGGAGTGAAGGCCGTTGGCAATACATAGATATAATAAAAGCTCTTCCAAACAGATTGGAGGGGAACAGTAAAAAAAAAAAAAATTATACGATCTAGGGAAATGTGTATAATGGCAGGGGAGAGATAACATGAAATAAGAGAGACACCTCTAGCAGAAAAAAGAGCTCAAAGACTGAAAGAGCAAATGAAAATGGTGAATGTGATATTTTGCCCACAATTTTCCATTATGCACACTAGAGGGTAATAAATAAATGTCAGGAGCAAAGGAATCACGAAGAGACAAGGGAGATGATTTTTTTTTTTTTTAAAGAAGCAACATGACTGACTTGAGGCTGACGGTAGGGGGGGGGGCAAAAAAGGCTTTTTTATAAGTAGATCAAGAGGCACAAGAGTGATAAAAGAGACAGTAATGGAAATAGTGACAACAGAGAAGGCAGTCTTTAGGAGAAAACAATACGAAGAAGAAAGAGACAGGTCTCTCATGATCTACGGACTTGAGGCTGACGGTAGATTAAGAAGCATGATTGACTTGAGGCTGACATTAAGAGGCAACATGACTGACTTGAGGCTGAGATTAAGAGCAACATGATTGACTTGAGGCTGACGGTAGATTAAAGAAGCAACATGATTAAGAGGCAACATGACTTGAGGCTGACGGTAGATTAAGAGGCAACATGATTGACTTGAGGCTGACGGTAGATTAAGAGGCAACATGATTGACTTGAGGCTGATGATTGACTTGAGGCTGAAGAAGCAACATGATTGACTTGAGGCTGACGGTAGATTAAGAGGCAACATGATTGACTTGAGGCTAACGGTAGATTAAGAGGCAACATGATTGACTTGAGGCTGACGGTGGATCAAAAGCAACATGAGAGGAGAAGCAACATGAGATAATATTGATCATTCAATTTATACGGAAGATGGAAAGTATTCAGAAGATTAGGAATTACACTGGGAAAAGCCCCGCTTGATCAAACTAACCGTTTGGCTATAACCCCTTTAAAAAGAACTTGAGACAATTTTCTTACCTGAAGTACAAGCTAGTGTGTATATCTGGACTGAGACAGACTGGAAAAGGAAGGAACTATCGAAGGAGCATGTAAAAAATGTTAGATGCTATAAAAGAAAGGAGAGGGGTTAAAAAGATGAGGGAACATCCAAAATCAAGAAATCTTTCAAGGCTCAATCCTATGTTTATCTCTCAGCTAGCCTAATTAAAGGTGTATCTTCTTTCACAGAACTACCAATAATTCTTTATCCTTTCTACTACTATCCCAATGAAAATAAGTCACTTTGTCTGACTTTATTGGGTTATTCTAGGTACCTGATACATGTTACTATATATGATGATTGTACTTATGTGTACCAGTACCTAAGTAAACTTACCAACAGCTTTCACTCTGGACCCGCCCTATGTGGCAATGAGCACTTTAACCCCAGAAGCCCTTCTCTTACTCTTTACCGATTAGAAACTAATATAGATCCTGGACACCAGAAATCAGAGCTTAGTAAGGAAGGTGGTACAGGGTATCATATACAAATACTGAAGAATTATCAAAAGTGAGGAAATGAAAGAATCGATATTAAAGACAAACTAGACATTATAGCTCTCACAAATACAAAACTAACTGAAATGATAAAGGATGCCATTTTCTCAACAGGATTTCAAGTAGTAAGGGAAAAAAAGAAATATTGAAAGTGGCGTTTAAAGAGATGTGTGGAATAAACAGAAAAAGTTGAATGGCAATATGGTGGGGACAATTAAGAAAGGTTCAAAAGCAGAAATAACAGTGACCTACAACCAACTTTAAGTAGTAACTGACCAAGATGACAACAAAGCAGTGGTTAACATCGTGACGGAAGCATCAAGAAGCGTTCATGTGGTAAAAGAAAAGCTGTTGATAATGGAAGTTTTCTCAAAATGAGAAATAGACCAGATGAGCTTATATCCACATGGGGAACCAGGGATGATAAGATGTTGGATGTTGTGATGAAAATCTTTGTGTCAGTTTCTCAAGGACACAGAAGAGAATTGGGGACGAACCAACAAAACTGGATCTAGTATTTATCATAAATGTATCTAATAAGGACGATTTAGAATGATAGGCCTCTGGGTGCTAGCATCCTAACAATACCGAATTTCGAACAACTTATGGAAGCAAACAATGAGGGATGCATAGCAGGTGGACATCAGGAGAAATCAGATTACAGAAGACACTTATAATCCTAAACGAAGAACGATGGAAAGCGAACTTCAAAGAAAGTCAGTGAACAGGATGGACTACCTAGCAGGTAAACTGGCAAAACATAATTGGGATCATGGTTCAACCAAAGATGGAGAAAGGAAAGCAAAAGTGTAGGAGAAAAGGCAAAACTTTAGAGAAAACAGACAAGAGAGAAGTGAGCAGAAGGCCCATAAACGAAAATGCAAGGGTGAGAAGAAAAGCTGAAACACGATTTGAGAATGACATAGAGACAAAGGTTAAGGGTGAAACTGTTTCAAAGTCACACCGAAAGAATGGCGACAGTAAAGACCAGGAAATAGGACTGAAGGAGAAAGGCGGAGAGTTCACGGAAAAACTCAAGAAAAATGGCAAGGAAACCTGTGAGGAACTGAACGAATAATTTAAAAAGGCATTCTCAGTGAACACAAGATTAACACCAGAGTGTCAAAGAGAAAGGGTACACCAACGGGTACCAGACATCATGCACACAACGGGGGAGAAGGTGAAGAAACTTTTTTGGTGAGCAGAATACATCAAACACGATGGGAACTGACAAGGTGTCACTACGGATTCTACGAGAGGCAGCAGAAGCACCGAGCCACTAGCTAAAATTTACAGGCCAATAGATACGGGATTGTTACAAGGGACATGAAAAAATTAAAAGTTGCCTCAACATTTAAGATATAAGGCAGAATGTATGTGTTAATCACACTAGAAGTTACAGACATGTGTGAGTCATAGGGATGTCAGGAAGTATTTATTCAGCTTCAGAGTGATGATTAAGTGGAATGAAATTGATGAAGGGAGGCTCCATGCATAGTTTTAGGAATAGCTATGACAGGGCCCACCTGGACAGTAGGGAGTAAGTGCAGCAAGCGGTAGGACAATAAGCAGAGCTCAAAGCTAAGACTCGACTCCTGCAACCACAGGTAGGTGAGGTGTGTATTCTCCTCTCTCTCTCTCTCTCTCTCTCTCTCTCTCTGACGATGAGTATTTATTGCAACGCACATTCTGGTAACCACAAATGGAGTAGGATTTATTTAGGTAAATATATACACGCAGACTGCTCTGGTTCTGGGATTGAATATACATTTATTTCGGTGAATATTGAAGCTGAGAGAAGTATGTTGAATGCAATGTGCGCTCCACCGAAATGTTTTTCTTAATATTGGTGTGTGTGTGTGTGTGTGTGTGTGTGTGTGTGTGTGTGTGTGTGTGTGTGTGTGTGTGTGTGTGTGTGTGTGTGTGTGTGTGTGTGTGTGTGTGTGTGTGTGTGTGTATGTGTGGAAAAAACACTCATGTACACATCTTTCGGTAGCATTATATCATTTACTTTCAGTGTGTGTAAGTTGGTTTCTGGTACATGGCCTCGCTGTTTATAACATCAGGCAATATACTTCACAAGTTTCCTGATTGGTTGGTCCTGTCGAATCTAACCTTCAATTTTGTTTTGTATTTACTACTACCATCTCATCTCAAGCATTCCTCTTTCTAAATACCCTAAATCAACCTCTGGATAACTATTTTTTATCGGCCCTCTCATTTGAATGGCTTTTAGTATTGTTTTCTTCTATTGTTCCCAGTCCCCTATTTTCAGTCTTTCCTTGTTTATTAAAACCTCATGTCCCCTCTGATTTTTCTTTATTCTAAAGTGATTAGATTCAATTCATTTAGCTTCTCTTCGCAGGTCAGACCTCTCAGCTCTGGAGGTAGTCGTGCTGCAAATCTCTGGAACTTCTCTGGTTTCCTTAGCTGCTTGATCAGTTGTAGGTTCCTTGCAGGTGCGGCTTACTCAATGGAAGGTTGTGAATACTTCGTACCTAAGTTCCTGAAAGCCTTTCTCAATTATACTATATGTACAAATGCTGGTCATATTGTTGGTTATAAGCGCCTCCAGTGATGTGCTCGGTATTGTGCTTACCCCAGGGTCATTCTCCAATACTTCCACATTATTTGTTCTTTAGATGTCAATAACTAAATAAACATTTCTCTAATTGTAGATAAACAATTCAGAGAACCACAAGTTGGTAAATTTGATACATGTGCAACACTTGGGTATCTTTAAGGAAACGTGTCGCCACACAGTGGCTTCATCAGTCCAGTACAAAGAAGACTGGTGAGGATCAGGAGTCCTTAAGGAAATCGTATTTCTGTTGTCATTTCCCTGAACATCCCCACAATATTTCCAGGTCTTACAGCAGTCTTGCCATGAATTCTTCAGGTTTTTGCTTATTAGTTTTACATCATACGCAAATAGGACTTTATCTCTTCTGGCATCTCCTTTACGAATAGGAGCGGTACTGGTCCCACACTGATCCTTATGGGACCCCAATGGTACCTCGGCCCGTCCTCGATCCTCTTCTCTGGTGGATAAGAATCATGAGGAATAAAAAGGCACAATACTGTAACTGGAACAATACACAAATAACCCGCAATTGGGAAAAAGAAACTGATGACGACGTTGTGGTCCGACTTGGTCTAGTTAATGATCCAAGTCGGACCGAAACATCATCAATATCTTATTCCTATGTGCGGGTTATTTGTGTAGGAATCATAAGCAAGACAAACGAGCCGTCTCCTTTCCATTAGGTATTCTGGAATCTATTATAGTACCATTGTAGCTAGCCTTTCCTCTTCATGTTTATAGATCAATCTCTGGTGTATTGCACTATCAAATTCATTTTTACATTTAGGAAATATGCATTCCACCCCACACCTCCATCTTCTTGTACGTGCAGATCACAGTGCTGTACGTGTACGTGCAGATCACAGTGCTGCTGTACGTGCAGATAGATCACAGTGCTGGTGTACGTGCAGATCACAGTGCTGGTGATCACAGTGCTGTTCTGCTCTCAGTACGTGCAGATCACAGTGCTGGTGTACGTGCAGATCACTTTTTTGTAGCTGCTGGTGTACCTACCACTATGACTACTACTACGACTATACTACTACTACTACTACCACTAGTACTACTACTACGACTAGTACTATTACGACTACGACTACTATTGCTACTACTACTATTGCTATTACTACTGCCGCTAGAACTGAGTTACAAAATCCACATAAAATAAGTAACACGCCTATATGGATCTTTCGGCTGATACAAAGAAACATTTACACAAATTACTTAATTTTTAACAACGAATGAATTGTTTTACAATCGCAAATTAATATGAAGATATTTGAAATATGGTGATGATACTAAGAGAAGCAGAACGTTGGGTAGTATTGTAAGTATTATTTATAACGTGTCTTTTACAAACAAAAAAAAATGTTTTTTATGTTAAATGTTCAAATAGTGTTAATAATTGAAATACATAATATCAGCTCATAATAACATAACAATTCATCATGGGAAGATAATGAAGGGCAGAGTGAAGATGATGACTGCTTTTTTAAGGGAAATTAGAATGTGGTGAGAGATTATATCAGGGTGGTATAGAGAGACAAATAGAGAAGAAAAATGATAGCAGGATTACGAGAGACAGTGTGGGTATGAACATAATATGTAGATGCAGCAACTTACGGTTTTCATGTTTTTTTGTTAGTGCTGACTATGGAAATGGTTCTCCATGTGGAAATATAACTACTGGTGAAAGGCTGACTACTAGTGGAAGGAGACTTAATCTGAGGTTACGAGTTTTCCAGATTAAAGAATACAAATGCATATTACCATGTCTGAAACAATACACAAATCACCAACACATAGGAGGAAGAAACTTTAGACAAAGTTTCGGTCTGATTTTGACCATTAGTCGCACATTGATTAGTGTTCATAAATCCTTTATATACTCCCATATCAGGTGTTAGTCAGTAGGTTGGTTCATAGTACCAGTAAACATCTGAGATACTTTGGTGGTATCACCGTGATTTACCAAGTCTGTCACAGATATCTAAGTCGCTTTCTTCCTCTGTTTATTTATTTGCTTTATTTCTTACCCTGAATTAACTGCTTCTCATAAAAACATAAGAACACAAGAAAACAGGAACACTGCAGCAGGCCTGTTGGCCCAAACTAGGCAGGTCCTTCACAGATCCATCCCATTAGTAGAATATTTGCCCTCACACTAGTCATGTATTATTGCAGTATTAAATATTAATGATGCTAATTCTTCTCAGCATATTTTTTTAGAAAATTTATCATGGTAGACTATTTGGACACGGCTCACCCGTCCCCGACATACGTAGGTGTAAAGGAATCTCTGTCTAGAGCACTGACTCCTCACTACATAGAATTACCATTGGAAAACTTCTTGTTTCTAAGATCCTTTTGCAGAGGAAAATATTACAAGTTGACACTGCAAACCTCTGCAATATTTTTTTAACCAGAGAAGAAAGTAATCCAGCTCATATTTTCTTGATATAATGTTCGGATTCTTTATTTCTCTCACTTCTAATATACCAAAAGATTTTTTTTACCATATCGGTCGTTTTCTGACATCAATAAGTAACCTACAGAAGAGAGCACAGCCACCATCACTCATCCAATAACTATCTTGCAAGAAGAGAGCACAAATTATAATTTATGTTACCTTTTTCATTGGTATAAACCTTGGTAATAAATACCGACAAGTTGGTTTAGAAAGACACGTAAGCAAACACTATAACATATTTATTAGAAAACGTTTCGGTCCTGGGACCTTGATCACTTCTCATTGCAAAGCTGAGCAACGTTTATAAGTGTAACGTGAAGAACAAGTGAAATTAATGATTATTACATCCAGGAAGGGTTCTGTACTAATCACATTTCACATTCAGTTTAAAAGCTGGGCAAATGGTCGATTAAATTTTTTTAGACATTATTCACATCACACCATTCCTGGTCACGAGTTGTTCTAATGCCATCAATATATTTATGCCACATAATAGTTTGATTTACCTAAGTAGAGTAATCTCAAAACATTCCATAATATAATTACGTAACAGAAAAGCACTGTCCATAAGCCAGACATAA
>NW_027200734.1:0-17490 GCF_038502225.1 Cherax quadricarinatus
GGGAGCACCTGGCGTCACACAGGTGGACTCCTGGAACCACGGACCTGGGGATGCGAGGGTTGAGAGTGTGTGTGGGGGGGAAGTGGGGAAGGGGGAGCACCTGGCGTCACACAGGTGGACTCCTGGAACCACGGACCTGGGGATGCGAGGGTTGAGAGAGTGTGTGGGGGGGAAGTGGGGAAGGGGGAGCACCTGGCGTCACACAGGTGGACTCCTGGAACCACGGACCTGGGGATGCGAGGGTTGAGAGTGTGTGTGGGGGGGAAGTGGGGAAGGGGGAGCACCTGGCGTCACACAGGTGGACTCCTGGAACCACGGACCTGGGGATGCGAGGGTTGAGAGAGTGTGTGGGGGGGAAGTGGGGAAGGGGGAGCACCTGGCGTCACACAGGTGGACTCCTGGAACCACGGACCTGGGGATGCGAGGGTTGAGAGAGTGTGTGGGGGGGAAGTGGGGAAGGGGGAGCACCTGGCGTCACACAGGTGGACTCCTGGAACCACGGACCTGGGGATGCGAGGGTTGAGAGAGTGTGTGGGGGGGGAAGTGGGGAAGGGGGAGCACCTGGCGTCACACAGGTGGACTCCTGGAACCACGGACCTGGGGATGCGAGGGTTGAGAGAGTGTGTGTGGGGGGGAAGTGGGGAAGGGGGAGCACCTGGCGTCACACAGGTGGACTCCTGGAACCACGGACCTGGGGATGCGAGGGTTGAGAGAGTGTGTGGGGGGGGAAGTGGGGAAGGGGGAGCACCTGGCGTCACACAGGTGGACTCCTGGATCCACGGACCTGGGGATGCGAGGGTTGAGAGTGTGTGGGGGGGAAGTGGGGAAGGGGGAGCACCTGGCGTCACACAGGTGGACTCCTGGAACCACGGACCTGGGGATGCGAGGGTTGAGAGTGTGTGGGGGGGGAAGTGGGGAAGGGGGAGCACCTGGCGTCACACAGGTGGACTCCTGGAACCACGGACCTGGGGATGCGAGGGTTGAGAGAGTGTGTGGGGGGGGAAGTGGGGAAGGGGGAGCACCTGGCGTCACACAGGTGGACTCCTGGAACCACGGACCTGGGGATGCGAGGGTTGAGAGAGTGTGTGGGGGGGGAAGTGGGGAAGGGGGAGCACCTGGCGTCACACAGGTGGACTCCTGGAACCACGGACCTGGGGATGCGAGGGTTGAGAGAGTGTGTGTGGGGGGGGAAGTGGGGAAGTGGGAGCACCTGGCGTCACACAGGTGGACTCCTGGAACCACGGACCTGGGGATGCGAGGGTTGAGAGAGTGTGTGGGGGGGGAAGTGGGGAAGGGGGAGCACCTGGCGTCACACAGGTGGACTCCTGGAACCACGGACCTGGGGATGCGAGGGTTGAGAGAGTGTGTGGGGGGGAAGTGGGGAAGGGGGAGCACCTGGCGTCACACAGGTGGACTCCTGGAACCACGGACCTGGGGATGCGAGGGTTGAGAGAGTGTGTGGGGGGGGAAGTGGGGAAGGGGGAGCACCTGGCGTCACACAGGTGGACTCCTGGAACCACGGACCTGGGGATGCGAGGGTTGAGAGAGTGTGTGGGGGGGGGGAAGTGGGGAAGGGGGAGCACCTGGCGTCACACAGGTGGACTCCTGGAACCACGGACCTGGGGATGCGAGGGTTGAGAGTGTGTGTGGGGGGAGAGGAAGTGGGGAAGGGGGAGCACCTGGCGTCACACAGGTGGACTCCTGGAACCACGGACCTGGGGATGCGAGGGTTGAGAGTGTGTGTGGGGGGGGAAGTGGGGAAGGGGGAGCACCTGGCGTCACACAGGTGGACTCCTGGAACCACGGACCTGGGGATGCGAGGGTTGAGAGTGTGTGTGTGGGGGGGAAGTGGGGAAGGGGGAGCACCTGGCGTCACACAGGTGGACTCCTGGAACCACGGACCTGGGGATGCGAGGGTTGAGAGAGTGTGTGTGGGGGGAAGTGGGGAAGGGGGAGCACCTGGCGTCACACAGGTGGACTCCTGGAACCACGGACCTGGGGATGCGAGGGTTGAGAGTGTGGTGAGGAAGTGGGGAAGGGGGAGCACCTGGCGTCACACAGGTGGACTCCTGGAACCACGGACCTGTGGATGCGAGGGTTGAGAGTGTGTGGAGCGGGAAGGGGGGAATGGGGAGCACCTGGCGTCACACAGGTGGACTCCTGGAACCACGGACCTGGGGATGCGAGGGTTGAGAGTGTGGTGAGGAAGTGGGGAAGGGGGAGCACCTGGCGTCACACAGGTGGACTCCTGGAACCACGGACCTGGGGATGCGAGGGTTGAGAGAGTGTGTGGGGGGGGGAAGTGGGGAAGGGGGAGCACCTGGCGTCACACAGGTGGACTCCTGGATCCACGGACCTGGGGATGCGAGGGTTGAGAGAGTGTGTGCGGGGGGAAGTGGGGAAGGGGGAGCACCTGGCGTCACACAGGTGGACTCCTGGAACCACGGACCTGGGGATGCGAGGGTTGAGAGAGTGTGTGGGGGGGAAGTGGGGAAGGGGGAGCACCTGGCGTCACACAGGTGGACTCCTGGAACCACGGACCTGGGGATGCGAGGGTTGAGAGTGTGTGTGGGTGGGAAGTGGTGAAGGGGGAGCACCTGGCGTCACACAGGTGGACTCCTGGAACCACGGACCTGTGGATGTGGGGGGGGAAGTGGGGAAGGGGGAGCACCTGGCGTCACACAGGTGGACTCCTTGGGGATGCGAGAGAGTGTGTGGGGGGGAAGTGGGGAAGGGGGAGCACCTGGCGTCACACAGGTGGACTCCTGGAACCACGGACCTGGGGATGCGAGGGTTGAGAGTGTGTGTGGGGGGGGAAGTGGGGAAGGGGGAGCACCTGGCGTCACACAGGTGGACTCCTGGAACCACGGACCTGGGGATGCGAGGGTTGAGAGAGTGTGTGGGGGGGGAAGTGGGGAAGGGGGAGCACCTGGCGTCACACAGGTGGACTCCTGGAACCACGGACCTGGGGATGCGAGGGTTGAGAGAGTGTGTGGGGGGGGAAGTGGGGAAGGGGGAGCACCTGGCGTCACACAGGTGGACTCCTGGAACCACGGACCTGGGGATGCGAGGGTTGAGAGAGTGTGTGGGGGGGAAGTGGGGAAGGGGGAGCACCTGGCGTCACACAGGTGGACTCCTGGAACCACGGACCTGGGGATGCGAGGGTTGAGAGAGTGTGTGGGGGGGGAAGTGGGGAAGGGGGAGCACCTGGCGTCACACAGGTGGACTCCTGGAACCACGGACCTGGGGATGCGAGGGTTGAGAGAGTGTGTGTGGGCGGGGAAGTGGGGAAGGGGGAGCACCTGGCGTCACACAGGTGGACTCCTGGAACCACGGACCTGGGGATGCGAGGGTTGAGAGAGTGTGTGGGGGGGGAAGTGGGGAAGGGGGAGCACCTGGCGTCACACAGGTGGACTCCTGGAACCACGGACCTGGGGATGCGAGGGTTGAGAGAGTGTGGGGGAGGGGGAAGTGGGGAATGGGGAGCACCTGGCGTCACACAGGTGGACTCCTGGAACCACGGACCTGGGGATGCGAAGGTTGAGAGTGTGTGTGGGCGGGGAAGTGGGGAAGGGGGAGCACCTGGCGTCACACAGGTGGACTCCTGGAACCACGGACCTGGGGATGCGAGGGTTGAGAGAGTGTGTGGGGGGGGGAAGTGAGGAAGGGGGAGGACCTGGCGTCACACAGGTGGACTCCTGGAACCACGGACCTGGGGATGCGAGGGTTGAGAGAGTGTGTTGGGGCTGAAGGGGGAGCACCTGGCGTCACACAGGTGGACTCCTGGAACCACTGACCTGGGGATGCGAGGGTTGAGAGTGTGTGGGGGGGAAGTGGGGAAGGGGGAGCACCTGGCGTCACACAGGTGGACTCCTGGAACCACGGACCTGGGGATGCGAGGGTTGAGAGAGTGTGTGGGGGGGGAAGTGGGGAAGGGGGAGCACCTGGCGTCACACAGGTGGACTCCTGGAACCACGGACCTGGGGATGCGAGGGTTGAGAGAGTGTGTGGGAGGGGGAAGTGGGGAAGGGGGAGCACCTGGCGTCACACAGGTGGACTCCTGGAACCACGGACCTGGGGATGCGAGGGTTGAGAGTGTGTGTGGGGGGGAAGTGGGGAAGGGGGAGCACCTGGCGTCACACAGGTGGACTCCTGGAACCACGGACCTGGGGATGCGAGGGTTGAGAGTGTGTGTGGGGGGGAAGTGGGGAAGGGGGAGCACCTGGCGTCACACAGGTGGACTCCTGGAACCACGGACCTGGGGATGCGAGGGTTGAGAGAGTGTGTGGGAGGGGGAAGTGGGGAAGGGGGAGCACCTGGCGTCACACAGGTGGACTCCTGGAACCACGGACCTGGGGATGCGAGGGTTGAGAGAGTGTGTGGGGGGGGGAAGTGGGGAAGGGGGAGCACCTGGCGTCACACAGGTGGACTCCTGGAACCACGGACCTGGGGATGCGAGGGTTGAGAGAGTGTGTGGGAGGGGGAAGTGGGGAAGGGGGAGCACCTGGCGTCACACAGGTGGACTCCTGGAACCACGGACCTGGGGATGCGAGGGTTGAGAGAGTGTGTGGGGGGGAAGTGGGGAAGGGGGAGCACCTGGCGTCACACAGGTGGACTCCTGGAACCACGGACCTGGGGATGCGAGGGTTGAGAGAGTGTGTGGGGGGGAAGTGGGGAAGGGGGAGCACCTGGCGTCACACAGGTGGACTCCTGGAACCACGGACCTGGGGATGCGAGGGTTGAGAGAGTGTGTGGGGGGGAAGTGGGGAAGGGGGAGCACCTGGCGTCACACAGGTGGACTCCTGGAACCACGGACCTGGGGATGCGAGGGTTGAGAGAGTGTGTGGGAGGGGGAAGTGGGGAAGATGGAGCACCTGGCGTCACACAGGTGGACTCCTGGAACCACGGTGCTGGGGATGCGAGGGTTGAGAGAGTGTGTGGGGGGGAAGTGGGGAAATGGGAGCACGTGGCGTCACGCAGGTGGACTCCTGGAACCACGGACCTGGGGATGCGAGGGTTGAGAGAGTGTGTGGGGGGGGGGGGAAGTGGGTAAGGGGGAGCACCTGGCGTCACACAGGTGGACTCCTGGAACCACGGACCTGGGGATGCGAGGGTTGAGAGAGTGTGTGGGGGGGAAGTGGGGAAGGGGGAGCACCTGGCGTCACACAGGTGGACTCCTGGAACCACGGACCTGGGGATGCGAGGGTTGAGAGAGTGTGTGGGGGGGGAAGTGGGGAAGGGGGAGCACCTGGCGTCACACAGGTGGACTCCTGGAACCACGGACCTGGGGATGCGAGGGTTGAGAGAGTGTGTGGGGGGGAAGTGGGGAAGGGGGAGCACCTGGCGTCACACAGGTGGACTCCTGGAACCACGGACCTGGGGATGCGAGGGTTGAGAGTGTGTGGGGGGGGGAAGTGGGGAAGGGGGAGCACCTGGCGTCACACAGGTGGACTCCTGGAACCACGGACCTGGGGATGCGAGGGTTGAGAGAGTGTGTGGGGGGGAAGTGGGGAAGGGGGAGCACCTGGCGTCACACAGGTGGACTCCTGGAACCACGGACCTGGGGATGCGAGGGTTGAGAGTATGTGTGGGGGGGAAGTGGGGAAGGGGGTGCACTTGGCGTCACACAGGTGGACTCCTTGAACCACGGACCTGGGGTGCGAGGGTTGATAGAGGGTGCAGGGGGGAAGTGGGGAAGGGGGAGCACCTGGCGTCACACAGGTGGACTCCAGGAACCACGGACCTGGGGATGCGAGGGTTGAGAGAGTGTGTGGGGGGAACTGGGGAAGGGGGAGCACCTGGCGTCACACAGGTGGACTCCTGGAACCACGGACCTGGGGATGCGAGGGTTGAGAGAGTGTGGGGGGGGGAAGTGGGGAAGGGGGAGCACCTGGCGTCACACAGGTGGACTCCTGGAACCACGGACCTGGGGATGCGAGGGTTGAGAGAGTGTGTGGGGGGGGAAGTGGGGAAGGGGGAGCACCTGGCGTCACACAGGTGGACTCCTGGAACCACGGACCTGGGGATGCGAGGGTTGAGAGAGTGTGTGGGGGGGGAAGTGGGGAAGGGGGAGCACCTGGCGTCACACAGGTGGACTCCTGGAACCACGGACCTGGGGATGCGAGGGTTGAGAGAGTGTGTGTGGGGGGGAAGTGGGGAAGGGGGAGCACCTGGCGTCACACAGGTGGACTCCTGGAACCACGGACCTGGGGATGCGAGGGTTGAGAGAGTGTGTGGGAGGGGGAAGTGGGGAAGGGGGAGCACCTGGCGTCACACAGGTGGACTCCTGGAACCACGGACCTGGGGATGCGAGGGTTGAGAGAGTGTGTGGGGGGGAAGTGGGGAAGGGGGAGCACCTGGCGTCACACAGGTGGACTCCTGGAACCACGGACCTGGGGATGCGAGGGTTGAGAGAGTGTGTGGGGGGGGAAGTGGGGAAGGGGGAGCACCTGGCGTCACACAGGTGGACTCCTGGAACCACGGACCTGGGGATGCGAGGGTTGAGAGAGTGTGTGGGGGGGAAGTGGGGAAGGGGGAGCACCTGGCGTCACACAGGTGGACTCCTGGAACCACGGACCTGGGGATGCGAGGGTTGAGAGAGTGTGTGGGGGGGAAGTGGGGAAGGGGGAGCACCTGGCGTCACACAGGTGGACTCCTGGAACCACGGACCTGGGGATGCGAGGGTTGAGAGAGTGTGTGGGGGGGAAGTGGGGAAGGGGGAGCACCTGGCGTCACACAGGTGGACTCCTGGAACCACGGACCTGGGGATGCGAGGGTTGAGAGAGTGTGTGGGGGGGAAGTGGGGAAGGGGGAGCACCTGGCGTCACACAGGTGGACTCCTGGAACCACGGACCTGGGGATGCGAGGGTTGAGAGAGTGTGTGGGGGGGAAGTGGGGAAGGGGGAGCACCTGACGTCACACAGGTGGACTCCTGGAACCACGGACCTGGGGATGCGAGGGTTGAGAGAGTGTGTGGGGGGGAAGTGGGGAAGGGGGAGCACCTGGCGTCAAACAGTTGGACTCCTGGAACCACGGACCTGGGGATACGAGGGTTGAGAGAGTGTGTGTGGTTGGGAAGTGGGGAAGGGGGAGCACCTGACGTCACACAGATGGACTCCTGGAACCACGGACCTGGGGATGCGAGGGTTGAGAGAGTGTGTGGGGGGGAAGTGGGGAAGGGGGAGCACCTGGCGTCACACAGGTGGACTCCTGGAACCACGGACCTGGGGATGCGAGGGTTGAGAGAGTGTGTGGGGGGTAAGTGGGGAAGGGGGAGCACCTGGCGTCACACAGGTGGATTCCTGGAACCACGGACCTGGGGATGCGAGGGTTGAGAGAGTGTGGGGCGGGGGAAGTGGGGAAGGGGGAGCACCTGGCGTCACACAGGTGGACTCCTGGAACCACGGACCTGGGGATGCGAGGGTTGAGAGAGTGTGTGGGGGGGAAGTGGGGAAGGGGGAGCACCTGGCGTCACACAGGTGGACTCCTGGAACCACGGACCTGGGGATGCGAGGGTTGAAGAGCACCTGGTGTCACACAGGTGGACTCCTGGAACCACGGACCTGGGGATGCGAGGGTTGAAGGGGGGAAGTAGGGAAGGGGAGCACCTGGCGTCACACAGGTGGACTCCTGGAACCACGGACCTGGGGATGCGAGGGTTGAGAGTGTGTGGGGGGGGGAAGTGGGGAAGGGGGAGCACCTGGCGTCACACAGGTGGACTCCTGGAACCACGGACCTGGGGATGCGAGGGTTGAGAGAGTGTGTGGGGGGGGAAGTGGGGAAGGGGGAGCACCTGGCGTCACTCAGGTGGACTCCTGGAACCACGGACCTGGGGATGCGAGGGTTGAGAGAGTGTGTGGGAGTGGGGAAGGGGGAGCACCTGGCGTCACACAGGTGGACTCCTGGAACCACGGACCTGGGGATGCGAGGGTTGAGAGAGTGTGTGTGGGGGGGGAAGTTAGGAAGGGGAGCACCTGGCGTCACACAGGTGGACTCCTGAATCCACTGACCTGGGGATGCGAGGGTTGAGAGAGTGTGACCTGGGGGGGGGGCAAGTGGGGAAGGGGGAGCACCTGGCGTCACACAGGTGGACTCCTGGAACCACGGACCTGGGGATGCGAGGGTTGAGAGAGTGTGTGGGAGGGGGAAGTGGGGAAGGGGGAGCACCTGGCGTCACACAGGTGGACTCCTGGAACCACGGACCTGGGGATGCGAGGGTTGAGAGAGTGTGTGGGGGGGAAGTGGGGAAGGGGGAGCACCTGGCGTCACACAGGTGGACTCCTGGAACCACGGACCTGGGGATGCGAGGGTTGAGAGAGTGTGCGGGGGGGGGGAAGTGGGGAAGGGGGAGCACCTGGCGTCACACAGGTGGACTCCTGGAACCACGGACCTGGGGATGCGAGGGTTGAGAGAGTGTGTGGGGGGGGAAGTGGGGAAGGGGGAGCACCTGGCGTCACACAGGTGGACTCCTGGAACCACGGACCTGGGGATGCGAGGGTTGAGAGAGTGTGTGGGGGGGGAAGTGGGGAAGGGGGAGCACCTGGCGTCACACAGGTGGACTCCTGGAACCACGGACCTGGGGATGCGAGGGTTGAGAGAGTGTGTGGGGGGGAAGTGGGGAAGGGGGAGCACCTGGCGTCACACAGGTGGACTCCTGGAACCACGGACCTGGGGATGCGAGGGTTGAGAGAGTGTGTGGGGGGGGAAGTGGGGAAGGGGGAGCACCTGGCGTCACACAGGTGGACTCCTGGAACCACGGACCTGGGGATGCGAGGGTTGAGAGAGTGTGTGGGGAGGGAAGTGGGGAAGGGGGAGCACCTGGCGTCACACAGGTGGACTCCTGGATCCACGGACCTGGGGATGCGAGGGTTGAGAGTGTGTGTGGGGGGGAAGTGGGGAAGGGGGAGCACCTGACGTCACACAGGTGGACTCCTGGAACCACGGACCTGGGGATGCGAGGGTTGAGAGAGTGTGTGGGGGGGAAGTGGGGAAGGGGGAGCACCTGACGTCACACAGGTGGACTCCTGGAACCACGGACCTGGGGATGCGAGGGTTGAGAGAGTGTGTGGGGGGGGAAGTGGGGAAGGGGGAGCACCTGACGTCACACAGGTGGACTCCTGGAACCACGGACCTGGGGATGCGAGGGTTGAGAGAGTGTGTGGGGGGGAAGTGGGGAAGGGGGAGCACCTGACGTCACACAGATGGACTCCTGGAACCACGGACCTGGGGATGCGAGGGTTGAGAGAGTGTGTGGGGGGGAAGTGGGGAAGGGGGAGCACCTGACGTCACACAGATGGACTCCTGGAACCACGGACCTGGGGATGCGAGGGTTGAGAGAGTGTGTGGGGGGGAAGTGGGGAAGGGGGAGCACCTGACGTCACACAGATGGACTCCTGGAACCACGGACCTGGGGATGCGAGGGTTGAGAGAGTGTGTGGGGGGAAGTGGGGAAGGGGGAGCACCTGACGTCACACAGATGGACTCCTGGAACCACGGCCCTGGGGATGCGAGGGTTGAGAGAGTGTGTGGGGAGGGAAGTGGAGAAGGGGGAGCACCTGGCGTCAAACAGATGGACTCCTGGAACCACAGACCTGGGGATACGAGGGTTGAGAGAGTGTGTGGGGGGGAAGTGGGGAAATGGGAGCACCTGGTGTCACACAGGTCCATGTGTCCAGGAGTCCATCTGTCAGCCATCTGATATTCTCCCTTCACCACTTCCCCAAGGTATCCCCGCCTTTCCCAGGTCCATGTGTCCACCCGTGGGCCCCCGGGATGTTCTCCCCTTCCTCAATTCCGCAAGGTCCCCCTCAGCAACCACAGCATCCTCCTCTTTCCCAGGTCCATGTGTCCACGATTCCATCTGTCCGCCTTCAGATATTCTCCCTTCACCACTTCCCCAAGGTATCCTCGCCTTTCCCAGGTCCATGTGTCCGTCCGTGGGCCCCCGGGATGTTCTCCCCTTCCTCATTTCCCCAAGGTCCCCCTCAGCAACCACAGTATCCTCCTCTTTCCCAGGTCCATGTGTCCAGGAGTCCATCTGTCCGCCATCAGATATTCTCCCTTCACCATCCCCGCCTTTCCAGGTCCATGTGTCCACCCGTGGGCCCCCGGTATGTATCAGCCCACAGCCTTTCCCAGGTCCATGTGTCCAGAAGTCCATCTGTCCGCCTTCAGTCCAGGGTATCCCCGTCCCAGGTCCATGTGTCCACCCGTGGGCCCCCGGGATGTTCTCCCCTTCCTCAATTCCCCAAGGTCCCCCTCAGCAACCACAGTATCCTCCTCTTTCCCAGGTCCATGTGTCCAGGAGTCCATCTGTCCGTCATCAGATATTCTCCCTTCGCCACTTCCCCAGGGTATCCCCGCCTTTCCCAGGTCCATGTGTCCACCCGTGGGCCCCCGGGATGTTCTCCCCTTCCTCATTTCCCCAACCTACCCCTCAGCAACCACAGCATCCTCCTCTTTCCCAGGTCCATGTGTCCACGATTCCATCTGTCCGCCTTCAGATATTCTCCCTTCACCACTTCCCCAGGGTATCCCCGCCTTTCCCAGGTCCATGTGTCCACCCGTGGGCCCCAGGGATGTTCTCCCCTTCCTCAATTCCCCAAGGTCCCCCTCAGCAACCACAGTATCCTCCTCTTTCCCAGGTCCATGTGTCCAGGAGTCCATCTGTCCGTCATCAGATATTCTCCCTTCGCCACTTCCCCAAGGTATCCCCGCCTTTCCCAGGTCCATGTGTCCACCCGTGGGCCCCCGGGATGTTCTCCCCTTCCTCATTTCCCCAACCATTTCCTCAGCAACCACAGTATCCTCCTCTTTCCCAGGTCCATGTGTCCAGGAGTCCATCTGTCCGCCTTCAGATATTCTCCCTTCACCACTTCCCCAGGGTATCCCCGCCTTTCCCAGGTCCAGGAGTCCATCCGTGGGCCCCCGGGATGTTCTCCCCTTCCTCACTTCCCCAAGGTCCCCCTCAGCAACCACAGTATCCTCCTCTTTCCCAGGTCCATGTGTCCACGTTTCCATCTGTCCGCCTTCAGATATTCTCCCTTCACCATTTCCTTAGGGTGTCCCCGCCTTTCCCAGGTCCAGGAGTCCTTCCGTGGGCCCCCGGGATGTTCTCCCCTTCCTCATTTCCCCAAGGTCCTCAGTATCCTCCTCTTTTCCCCCAGGAGTCCATCTGTCCGCCATCAGATATTCTCCCCTTCCTCAATTCCCCAAGGTCCCCCTCAGCAACCACAGTATCCTCCTCTTTCCCAGGTCCATGTGTCCAGGAGTCCATCTGTCCGCCATCAGATGTTCTCCCTTCACCACTTCCCCAAGGTATCCACGCCTTTCCCAGGTCCATGTGTCCACCCGTGGGCCCCCGGGATGTTCTCCCCTTCCTCATTTCCCCAACCATTTCCTCAGCAACCACAGTATCCTCTTCTTTCCCAGGTCCATGCGTCCAGGAGTCCATCTGTCCGCCTTCAGATATTCTCCCTTCACCACTTCCCCAGGGTATCCCCGCCTTTCCCAGGTCCATGTGTCCACCCGTGGGCCCCCGGGATGTTCTCCCCTTCCTCATTTCCCCAAGGTCCCCCTCAGCAACCACAGTATCCTCTTTCCCAGGTCCATGTGTCCAGGAGTCCATCTGTCCGCCATCAGATATTCTCCTTTCACCACTTCCCCAGGGTATCCCCGCCTTTCCCAGGTCCATGTGTCCAACCGTGGGCCCCCGGGATGTTCTCCCCTTCCTCAATTCCCCAAGGTCACCCTCAGCAACCACAGTATCCTCCTCTTTCCCAGGTCCATGTGTCCAGGAGTCCATCTGTCCGCCATCAGACATTCTTCCTTCGCCACTTCCCCAGGGAATCCCCGCCTTTCCCAGGTCTTATAAGGAGAGGTAGAACTAGCTGTTGTTCCCACTTCATCAGTGAGACAATAACTGTTTCAGAGCCGCCGCAAGAAACACCAATGGCTAAACTTGTGACCTTGAACTACGCCCTACGCTCACACCATTCCCTTCTCTAAGTTATTAAAAATTTGTTTCGTACGTATATACAGGTGTCGGTGTTATCTACGTTGCTCTGACTGTTTAGAATTAAAATTTTGAATTACACAATGCCAAAGTTGATAACACCAAGCCGAGACTGCTATGGTGGTGATTCGTCAAATCAAAGTGACGATTAAACACTTATGAGACTAAAATAAACTTCTGGTCTAAATCACCAAATTTTCTTTCCCTGCCTAATATTTTAAAACGTGTTCACCCTACAGGCTATTTTGAGTTGGCATTTGAAGCAAACAAAAAAGTAACCGACAGTCAGGCGTCAGCCTCAATGTCACGTAAGTAGGCATTTTGCCATCATCTAAGGTGAACACAAATAAGAATTCTCTCACCACCACTGAGCAATGAAAGTTTCACATATTTCTCGACATCACCTTTGTTACCTTTGATGAATTTCGAGAGTCTACTCCCTGAGCCCGGCCATGGGCCAGGCTTGTCTGGTGCGTAATCTCTTCACTAACACCCACACCATGTGTGTGTGTAATCTCTTCACTACCACCCACACCATGGGTGTGTAATATCTTCACTACCACCCACACCATGGGTGTGTAATATCTTCACTACCACCCACACCATGTGTGTGTAATATCTTCACTACCACCCACACCATGGGTGTGTAATATCTTCACTACCACCCACACCATGGGTGTGTAATATCTTCACTACCACCCACACCATGGGTGTGTAATATCTTCACTACCACCCACACCATGGGTGTGTAATATCTTCACTACCATCCCCCCCATGGGTGTGTAATATCTTCACTACCACCCACACCATGGGTGTGTAATATCTTCACTACCACACACACCTTGGGTGTGTAATATCTTCACTACCACCCACACCATGGGTGTGTAATATCTTCACTACCACCCACACCATGGGTGTGTAATATCTTCACTACCACCCACACCATGGGTGTGTAATATCTTCACTACCACCCACACCATGGGTGTGTAATATCTTCACTACCACCCACACCATGGGTGTGTAATATCTTCACTACCACCCACACCATGGGTGTGTAATATCTTCACTACCACCCACACCACTGTTAAAGGACTCTCCAGATTATCAAAAAGTGTTCCTCAATCGAGACAGAACACGAAAGGAATGGAAACAACTGAAAGTGAGAGCAAGACAGAACCAGTGGAAGGAAAGAGAGACAGGGCAGGCAACGATAGACAGGAAAACTCAGCCTTTGGGGAAACATTAAACACAAATGCTTACAGAAAGCTCTCAACCCCTGTCACCACATATCAACCAAACACAGTAAACAGAAACGAACCTCACTCCATAGCCACCACTCCCCTAAGCACTAATTCCACAGTCACAGCAGCCTCCCATAATATTGTGCCCTGCCTCCCACCCACCCAGCCTGCACCTTCCTCTTCCATCTCCCAAAATACAGTAATGGAAAGGAAGCTAAAGTGGCAAGAACGCATCATTGATGCATCACCTGACATTATAGCACTAACAGAGACAAAACTTGCAGGGATGATAACAGATGCAATTTTTCCACCTGGATATCAGATTATGAGGAAAGACAGAGAGAACAGAGGAGGGGGAGGAGTAGCATTGCTCATAAAAAAACAGTGGAGTTTTGAGGAGATGGGAGGAATGGAAAAAAGGGAAACAGACGACTTCATTGTAGGAACACTTCAGACTGGTGGTCCAAAGGAGATGATAGCAGTGATGTATAACCCACCACTTAACAGCAGGAGAACAAGAGAAGAGAATGATGTGCGCAATAGGGCAATGGTGGATACACTAGCTGAAGTGGCCAGAAGGGCTCATATGGGTAGGACAAAATTGCCTATAATGGGGGATTTCAATCATAAAGAGATTGACTGGGAAAACCTAGAGCCACATGGGGGACCAGAAACATGGAGGGCTAAGATGTTGGAGACTGTATTGGAGAACTTCATGCATCAACATGTTAGGGATACAACCAGAGAGAGAGGAGAGGATGTTTCAGCAAAGCTTGATCTCATATTCACCTTGAATAGTTTAGACATAAAGGATATCACCCACGAAAGACCCCTTGGCGATAGTGATCATGATGTCCTGAGTTTTGAATATCTTGTTGAGTTAACAGTGGAGAATGCAGTAGCACGAGAACAAAGAGAGAAACCAAACTTCAAAAAAGGGGACTACATAGGAATGAGAAGTTTCCTGCATGAAGTGCAGTGGGAAAGAGAACTAGATGGAAAGACAGTAAATGAAATGGTGGAAATAGTAACCACTAAGTGCAGGGAGGCAGAGGAAAGATTCATACCAAAGGGCAACAGAAAAAATGGTAAGACCAGAGTGAGCCCATGGTTTAATTGAAGGTGTAAAGAGGCCAAAGCCAAATGTGCGAGAGCATGGAAAAGGTATAGAAGGCAAAGGACTCAAGAAAACAAGGAGATGAGCAGAAGAACCAGAAACGAATATGCAAGGATATGGAGAGAGACCCAGAGGCAATAAGAGAACGACATAGCATCAAAAGCCAAATCTGAACCAAAGTTGTTATACAGTCACATTAGGAGAAAAACAACAGTCAAGGACCAGGTAATCAGGCTGAGGAAAGAAGGAGGGGAGCTCACGAAGAGTGACCAAGAAGTGTGTGATGAACTAAACAAAAGATTTAGAGAAATATTCACAATAGAGTCAGCAATGCTTCCAGCAAACTGTGGAGGTAGTGTGCACCAGCAGGTGCTGGACACAATACACATAACCAAGGTAGAGGTGAAGAAACTGCTAGACGAACTCGATACCTCAAAGGCGGTGGGCCCAGATAACATATCTCCATGGATACTGGGAGAGGGAGCAGAGGAACTGTGTGTGCCATTAGCAGCAATCTTCAGTAAATCTATCGAAACAGTGCAGTTGCCTGAGGCGTGGAAGACAGCACATGTAGTTCCAATTTTTAAGAGAGGGGACAGTCAGGTAGCATTAAACTACAGACCAGTGTCACTGACTTGTATAGTATGTAAAGTCGTGGAAAAGATTATCAGGAGAAAAGTAGTGGAACACATTCAAAAGATTGGGCTCATACATGACAGTCAGCATGGCTACAGAGATGGGAAATCCTGTGCCACAAATTTATTTGAGTTCTACGATAATGTAACAGAAGACATGAGAGAGAGGGATGGGTAGATTGCATCTTCTTAGATTGCAAGAAGGCTTTTGACACAGTACCACACAAGAGACTGGTGCAAAAATTAGAGGAGCAGGCAGGAATAAAGGGGAAAGTACTGCAATGGATCAGGGAATACCTGACTGGAAGGAAACAACGTGTGTTGGTACGTGCTGAAGTGTCGGAGTGGGCGAATGTGTCGAGTGGGGTTCCACAAGGGTCAGTCCTAGGCCCGGTGCTGTTTTTGTATACGTGAATGACATGGTGGAAGGAATAGATTCAGAAGTGTCACTGTTCGCTGATGATGTGAAACTGATGAGGAGAATACAAGTGGGAGAGGATCAGTTAAGATTACAAGGGGATCTGGACAAACTACAAGTATGGTCCGACAAATGGCTCCTGGGGTTTAACCCCAGTAAGTGTAAGGTCATGAAGATTGGGGAAGGACACAGAAGACCGCAGACGGAGTACAGGTTAGGAAACCAACAGCTGCAAACGTCAGTTAAAGAAAAGGATCTTGGGGTAAGCATCATAACGAACATGTCCCCTGAGGCACACATCAATCAAATAACTGCTGCAGCATATGGGAGATTGGCAAACCTGAGATTGGCGTTTAGACATCTGAGTAAGGAGTCATTCACGACATTGTACACAGTGTACGTAAGGCCTATACTGGAATATGCAGCGCCAGTATGGAACCCTCACTTAGTCAAACACGTCAAGAAATTGGAGAAAGTGTAAAATTTGCAACACGATTAGTCCCGGAACTGAGGGGTATGTCTTATGAGGAGAGGTTAAGGGAACTCAACCTGATGACACTAGAGGATAGGAGGGATAGAGGGGACATGATAACAACGTATAAAATACTAAGAGGCACTGACAAAGTGGACAAGGATCGAATGTTTCAGAGATGGGATACAGAAACAAGGGGACACAATTGGAAACTGAAAACCCAGATGAGTCATAGGGATGTTAGGAAGTATTTCTTTAATCTTAGAGTTGTCAGGAATTGGAATAATCTGGAGAGTGAAGTAGTGGAAGCAAGTTCCATAAATAGCTTTAAGAAGAGGTATGACAAATATCATGGAGCAGGAAGAGAGTGAATTAGTATCGACCAGTGAAGAGGCGGGGCTAGGAGCTATGACTCGACCTCTGCAACCACATATAGGTGAGTATATATAGGTGAGTACACACACACACACAAACACGTGGCGAGGTGTCAGAGTGGGCGCCTGTAACAAGCGGGGTTCCACAGGGGTCAGTCCTAGGACCTGTGCTGTTTTTGGTATATATGAATGACATAACGGAAGGGACGGACTCAGAAATGTCTTTCTTTGCAGATGATGTGAAGTTAATGAGGAGGATCAAATCGGTCGAGGATCAGGCAGGACTACAAAGAGACCTGGACAGGCTACAAGCCTGGTCCAGCAACTGGCTCCGGGGTCCAGCAACTGCCAATGTGAAATTAAGACACATGTGCAACATCTGGGTATCTTTATTGTAGACGTTTCGCCATCCAGTGGCTTTATCAATACAAATTCTAGGACATAACTTGAAGACAGTAGAACTATGTACAGAAGATGAGGTAATCAGTCCCTCAACCTAGGAGTAGGTGCGAACAGCACCATAGTCGTGGAGATTCTGAAGCAGAAGAAAGGAGCCTTGAGCTTATATAGTAACGTCAGGTGTAGCAGACGAGGGCATAGTCACTGGTAGGCGGGATTTCCCAGTGGAAGTAGGTCCTTCCCAAAGAGATGGGTTAGTTGTAGTAGTAGTTGTCTTATGTCCTAGAATTTGTATTGATAAAGCCACTGGATGGCGAAACGTCTACAATAAAGATACCCAGATGTTGCACATGTGTCTTAATTTCATCTTGTCGGTATTATATACCATTCTTACACAACTGCCAATGTAATGAAGAATGGGGAAGGGCAAAGAAGACCGCAGACAAACTACAGTCTAGGTGGTCAAAGACTACAAACCTCATTCAAGGAAAAAGATCTGGGGGTGAGTATAACACCGAACACATCTCCTGAGGCGCACATCAATCAGATAACTGCTGCAGTGTACGGGCGTCTGGCAAACCTAAGGATAGCGTTCCGATACTTCCGTAAGGAATCGTTCAAGAATCTGTACACCATTTACGTCAGGCCTATACTGGAGTATGCAGCACCAGTTTGGAATCCACACCTGGTCAAGCACGTCAAGAAATTAAAGAAAGTGCTAAGGTTTACAACAAGACTAGTCCCAGAGTTAAGGGGGATTGTCCTACGAAGAAAGGTTAAGGGAAATCGGCCTGACGACATTAGAGGACAGGAGGGTCAGG
>NW_027200735.1:0-17481 GCF_038502225.1 Cherax quadricarinatus
CTTCTGGTCTCTCCTTCACCTTATCTTCTGGTCTCTCCTTCACCTTATCTTCTGGTCTCTCCTTCACCTTATCTTCTGGTCTCTCCTTCACCTTATCTTCTGGTCTCTCCTTCACCTTATCTTCTGGTCTCTCCTTCACCTTATCTTCTGGTCTCTCCTTCACCTTGCCTTCTGGTCTCTCCTTCACCTGATCTTCTAGTCTCTCCTTCATCTTGTCTTCTGGTCTCTCATTCACCTTATCTTCTGGTCTCTCCTTCACCTTATCTTCTGGTCTCTCCTTCACCTTATCTTCTGGTCTCTCCTTCACCTTGCCTTCTGGTCTCTCCTTCACCTAATCTTCTAGTCTCTCCTTCATCTTGTCTTCTGGTCTCTCATTCACCTTGTCTTCTGGTCTCTCCTTCACCTGGTCTTCTGGTCTCTCCTTCACCTGGTCTTCTGGTCTCTCCTTCAGCTGGGCTTCTGGTCTCTCCTTCACCTGGTCTTCTGGTCTCTCCTTCAGCTGGGCTTCTGGTCTCTCCTTCAGCTGGTCTTCTGGTCTTTCCTTCACCTGGTCTTCTGGTCTCTCCTTCAGCTGGTCTTCTGGTCTCTACTTCACCTGATCTTCTAATCTCTCCTTCATCTTGTCTTCTGGTCTCACCGTCACCTGGTCTTCTGGTCTCTCTTTCACCTTGTCTTCTGGTCTCTCTTTCACCTTGTCTTTTGGTCTCTCCTTCACCTTGTCTTCTGGTCTCTCCTTCGCCTGGTCTTCTGGTCTCTTTTTCACCTTGTCTTTTGGTCTCTCCTTCACCTGGTCTTCTGGTCTCTCCTTCACCTGCTCTTCTGGTCTCTCCTTCGCCTGGTCTTCTGGTCTCTCTTTCACCTTGTTTTTTGGTCTCTCCTTCACCTTGTCTTCTAGTCTCTCCTTCGCCTGGTCTTCTGGTCTCTCATTCACCTTGTCTTCTGGTCTCTCCTTCACCTTGCCTTCTGGTCTCTCCTTCACCTGGTCTTCTGGTCTCTCCTTCACCTGGTCTTCAGGTCTATTTCACCTGGTCTTCTGGTCTCTCCTTCACCTGGTCTTCTGGTCTTTCCTTCACCTGGTCTTCTGGTCTCTCCTTCACCTTGTCTTCTGGTCTCTCCTTCGGCTGGTCTTCTGGTTTCTCCTTCACCTGTTGTTAGGTAAGACACATATGCAACAGTTAGGTATCTTTATTATGAAACGTTTCGCCTACACAGCAGGCTTCTTCAGTCAAGTACAGAAAAGTTGATAGAAGCAGAAGATACTTGAAGACGATGTAATCAGTCCATCACCCTTAAAGTTTTGAGGTGGTCAGTCCCTCAGTCTGGAGAAGAGCATTGTTCCATAGTATGAAACAATATGGAGAGGAAGTGACAGGATGGAGCTTTTATAGCGCCAGGAGGTGAGACGTAGGCCACTAGGAGAGGTAAGAACTCAGATGTTGAAAGGTTCATCTCAAACCCAGCCCCTCTCACTAGTGGAAGTTGTCGAAGTTGATTGCAGGTCTGTACCAAGATACCCTTGTGTTGCAGTGTCTGACAGATTGAACATTAAAATGGTATAAAATACCGACAGGTTGTTAGTAAGACACATATGCAACAGTTAGGTATCTTTATTATGAAACGAAGCCTGCACAGTAGCTTTCAAATCAAGTACAGAAAGTTGATAGAAGCAGAAGACAGCTTGAAGACGATGTAATCAGTCATCACCCTTAAAGTTTTGAGGTGGATCAGTCCCTCAGTCTGGAGAAGACATTGTTCCATAGTATGAAACAACATGGAGGAGGAAGTGACGGATGGAGCTTTTATAGCGCCAGGAGGTGAGACGTGTACCACTGAGGTAAGAACTCCAGATGTTGAAAGGTTAGTCCCTCTCCAAACCCAGCCCCTCCACTATGGAAGTTGTCAGGTTGATTGCAGTCTGTACCAAGATACCCTTGTGTTGCAGTGTTCGACAGATTGAACAAAATAAATAAAAGGCCCACAGGTTTGTTCAGGTAAGACACATATGCAACAGTTAGGTATCTTTATTATGAAATGTTTCGCCTACACAGTAGGCTTCTTCAATCAAGTACAGAAAAGTTGATAGAGCAAGATACTTGAAGACATGTAATCAGTCCATCACCCTTAAAGCAGTGGGTGGTCAGTCTCAGCCCTGGAGAAGACATTGTTCCATAGTACGTCTCACCTCCTGGCGCCATAAAATCCCATCCTGTCACTTCCTCCTCCATATTGTTTCATACTATGGAACAATGCTCTTCTCCAGACTGAGGGACTGCCTCCAAAAGCTTTAAGGGGTGATGGACTGATTACATCGTCTTCAAGCATCTTCTGCTTCTATCAACTTTCTGTACTTGACTTGAAGAAAGCCTACTGTGTGGCGAAACGTTTCATAATAAAGATACCTAACTGTTGCATATGTGTCTTACTAACAACCTGTCATATTCTACCATTTAACTGTTCAATCTGTCAGACACTGCAACACAAGGGTATCTTGGTACAGACCTGCAATCAACTTCGACAACTTCCACTAGTGGAGGGGCTGGGCTTTGGAGAGGGACCAACCTTTCAACATCTGAGTTCTTACCTCTCCAGTGGCCTACGTCTCACCTCCTCCTGGCGCTATAAAAGCTCCATCCTGTCACTTCCTCTCCATATTGTTTCATACTATGGAACAATGCTCTTCTCCAGACTGAGGGACTGACCACCTCAAAACTTTAAGGGTGATGGACTGATTACATCGTCTTCAAGTATCTTCTGCTTCTATCAACTTTTCTGTACTTGACTGAAGAAGCCTACTGTGTAGGCGAAACGTTTCATAATAAAGATACCTAACTGTTGCATATGTGTCTTACCTAACAACCTGTCGGTATTTTATACCATTTTAATGTTCAATTCTCCTTCACCTGGTCTTCTGGTCTCTCCTTCAGTTGGGCTTCTGGTCTCTCCTTCAGCTGGTCTTCTGGTCTCTCCTTCAGCTGGTCTTCTGGTCTCTCCTTCAGCTGGGCTTCTGGTCTCTCCTTCAGCTGGTCTTCTGGTCTCTCCTTCGGCTGGTCTTCTGGTCTTTCCTTCACCTGGTCTTCTGGTCTCTCCTTCAGCTGATGTTCTGGTCTCTCCTTCACCTGGTCTTCTGGTCTCTCATCTGGTCTTCTGGTCTCCTTCAGCTGGGCTTCTGGTCTCTCCTTCAGCTGGTCTTCTGGTCTCTCCTTCACCTGGTCTTCTGGTCTTTCCTTCACCTGGTCTTCTGGTCTCTCCTTCACCTTGTCTTCTGGTCTCTCCTTCGGCTGGTCTTCTGGTTTCTCCTTCAGCTGGTTTTCTGGTCTCTCCTTCAGATGGTCTTCTGGTCTCTCCTTCAGCTGGTCTTCTGGTCTCTCCTTCAGCTGGGCTTCTGGTCTCTCCTTCAGCTGGTCTTCTGGTCTCTCCTTCAGCTGGTCTTCTGGTCTCTCCTTCGGCTGGTCTTCTGGTCTTTCCTTCACCTGGTCTTCTTGTCTCTCCTTCACCTGGTCTTCTGGTCTCTCCTTCATCTGGTCTTCTGGTCTCTCCTTCAGCTGGGCTTCTGGTCTCTCCTTCAGCTGGTCTTCTGGTCTCTCCTTCAGCTGGTCTTCTGGTCTCTCCTTCACCTGGTCTTCTGGTCTCCTTCAGCTGGTCTTCTGGTCTCTCCTTCACCTGGTCTTCTGGTCTCCTTCAGCTGGGCTTCTGGTCTTCCCTCAAAAATCATCTCCGCCTCAAAAGACGAAGCCAAAAAGATTTTCTTTCCTCTTAGAGTTGAAATTCTTTTTTTTTTCTTTTTGTTGACCTCGTCTCTTACGATTTCTGACCATTTCATCTGTCAGTCTCTTTATTTGGAGTTTCTCTGTCTGTCTGTCTGTCTGTCTCTCTCTCTCTCTCTCTCTCTCTCTCTCTCTCTCTCTCTCTCTCTCTCTCTCTCTCTCTCTCTCTCTCTGTCTCTCTCTCTCTTTTACACAGGGTTTGACAGGTTAAGGATCCCTAGCTTCATTGACAGCTATTTACAGGTTAAGGATTCTAACTTTATTGGCAAGTCCAAGAGCTGTTACCTACATCAGCTCATTTGAAAGCATTTTTATTGTTATGAGACATACAAGTAGGGAACAGGATGAAGTTGGAGCCATCTGTGGGCCAGCATTTTCATTTGATCAACTGACGTTATCTCGTTGACATCATTATGCTGAACGAATGTGTTCCATACTCGAGTCATCCTGGGTATGTATGATCTCAGATGGAGTGATGTTCTGGAGAAGGGTACAGCCAGAGTGAAGTTGCTGCTTTCTGCCCGTCTTGTGGTATAGAAGCTTGCGTCACGCTGTCCTCTCTCTGTCTCTGTCTGTCTGCCTCTGTCTGTCTGTCTGTCTGTCTCTCTCTCTCTCTCTCTCTCTCTCTCATCTACATCAGGGAGATCTGAGTATCTAATAGTAGACCAACAGCACCAAAGATCCAGGTGTGTGAGAGAGTGAGAGAGAGTGAGAGAGAGTGAGAGAGAGTGAGAGAGAGAGGGAGAGAGTGAGAGAGTGAGTGAGAGAGTGAGTGAGAGAGTGAGAGAGTGAGTGAGAGAGTGAGAGAGAGTGAGAGAGAGAGAGAGTGAGAGAGATGTGAGAGTGAGTGAGAGAGTGAGAGAGGAGTAGAGAGAGTGAGAGTGAGAGAGAGTGAGAGAGAGGTGAGAGAGGAGGTAGGTGAGAGTGAGTGGAGAGAGAGAGTGAGAGAGGTGAGAGAGTGAGGTGAGAGGAGAGAGAGTGAGAGAGAGTGAGAGAGTGAGTGAGAGAGAGAGAGAGATGAGAGGTGAGTGAGAGAGAGGTAGAGAGTGAGAGAGAGTGGAGAGTGAGTGAGAGTGAGAGAGTGAGAGAGGTGAGAGAGGTGAGAGAGGTGAGAGAGGTAGTGAGAGAGAGAGAGAGAGAGAGAGTGTAGAGAGTGAGTGAGAGAGTGTGTGAGAGTGAGAGTGTGAGAGTGAGAGAGTGTGAGAGTGAGAGAGTGTGAGAGAGTGAGAGAGAGTGAGAGTGAGAGAGTGTGAGAGAGTGAGAGAGAGTGAGAGAGTGAGAGTGTGAGAGAGTGAGAGTGAGAGTGTGAGAGAGTGAGAGTGAGAGAGTGAGAGTGTGAGAGAGTGTGAGAGAGTGAGAGAGTGAGAGAGAGTGAGAGAGAGTGTGTGAGAGAGTGAGAGAGAGAGAGAGAGTGAGAGAGAGTGAGAGAGAGAGTGAGAGAGAGTGAGAGTGAGAGAGAGAGTGAGAGAGAGAGGGAGAGTGTCTTTGTGTGAGTGAGAGCAAGAACAATCTCTGAGACAAACACAGTCAGAGGACAAGTGGCTGGGAATCTTTGTAAAACAAACACTGCATTTTAACTGACTTTAGAAAACTGTGGGAGTCAATAGAGATAGACGAGATGAAGTCGGTAAGGTGAAGGACGAGGGGACAGGTGAGGGACGAGGGGAGGGACGAAGGATGAGGAGACAGGTGAAGGTTAAGGGGAGAGAGACTGACCACCTTGTATCAAGGCTGAGGGACTCACCACCTTGTATCAAGGCTGAGGGACTCACCACCTTGTATCAAGGCTGAGGGATTGATCACCTTGTATCAAGGCTGAGGGACTGACCACCTTGTATCAAGCCTGAGGGATTGATCACCTTGTATCAAGGCTGAGGGACTGACCACCTTGTATCAAGGCTGAGGGATTGATCACCTTGTATCAAGGCTGAGGGACTGACCAACTTGTATCAAGGCTGAGGGATTTATCACCTTGTATCAAGGCTGAGGGACTGACCACCTTGTATCAAGGCTGAGGGATTGATCACCTTGTATAAGGCTGAGGGACTGATCACCTTGTATCAAGACCGAGGAACTGATCACCTTGTATCCAGGCTGAGGGACTGATTACCTTGTATCAAGACCGAGGAACTGATCACCTTGTATCCAGGCTGAGGGACTGATCACCTTGTATCCAGGCTGAGGGACTGATCACCTTGTATCCAGACTGAGGGACTGATTACCTTGTATCAAGACCGAGGAACTGATCACCTTGTATCAAGACTGGGGAACTGGTCACCTTGTATCAAGGCTGAGGGACTGATCACCTTGTATCAAGGCTGAGGGACTGATCCCCTCAAGGAGGGTTCCTTGATGTTGGTGAGGGGCTCTTGATTTAGGGAATTGGATCTGTGCTCCAGTTCCCCGAATTAAGCCTGAATGCCTTCCACATCCCCCCCCCAGGCGCTGTATAATCCTCCGGGTTTAGCGCTTCCCCCTTGATTATAATAATAATAATGAGGGACTGATCACCTTGTATCAAGACCGAGGAACTGATCACCTTGTATCCATGCTGAGGGACTGATCACCTTGTATCAAGGCTGAGGGACTGATCACCTTGTATCAAGACTGAGGAACTGATCACCTTGTATCAAGGCTGAGGGACTGATCACCTTGTATCAAGGCTGAGGGACTGATCACCTTGTATCAAGGCTGAGGAACTGATCACCTTGTATCAAGGCTGAGGGACTGATCTTCTTATATCAAGGCTCAAGACCAAGGAACTGATCACCTTGTATCAAGGCTGAGGGACTGATCACCTTGTATCAAGACCGAGGAACTGATCACCTTGTATCAAGACTGAGGGACTGATCACCTTGTATCAAGGCTGAGGAACTGATCACCTTGTATCAAGGCTGAGGGACTGATCACCTTGTATCAAGACCGAGGAACTGATCACCTTGTATCAAGACTGAGGAACTGATCACCTTGTATCAAGGCTGAGGAACTGATCACCTTGTATCAAGACCGAGGATCTGATCACCTTGTATCAAGGCTGAGGGACTGATCACCTTGTATCAAGACCGAGGAACTGATCACCTTGTATCAAGACCGAGGAACTGATCACCTTGTATCAAGGCTGAGGAACTGATCACCTTGTATCAAGACTGAGGAACTGATCACCTTGTATCAAGACCGAGGAACTGATCACCTTGTATCAAGGCTGAGCGACTGATCACCTTGTATCAAGACCGAGGAACTGATCACCTTGTATCAAGACCGAGGAACTGATCACCTTGTATCAAGGCTGAGGAACTGATCACCTTGTATCAAGACTGAGGGACTGATCACCTTGTATCAAGACCGAGGAACTGATCACCTTGTATCAAGACCGAGGAACTGATCACCTTGTATCAAGACCGAGGAACTGATCACCTTGTATCAAGACTGAGGAACTGATCACCTTGTATCAAGACCGAGGAACTGATCACCTTGTATCAAGTCTGAGGAACTGATCACCTTGTATCAAGACCGAGGATCTGATCACCTTGTATCAAGACTGAGGAACTGATCACCTTGTATCAAGGCTGAGGGACTGATCACCTTGTATCAAGACCGAGGAACTGATCACCTTGTATCAAGACCGAGGAACTGATCACCTTGTATCAAGACTGAGGAACTGATCACCTTGTATCAAGACCGAGGAACTGATCACCTTGTATCAAGGCTGAGGGACTGATCACCTTGTATCAAGACTAAGGAACTGATCACCTTGTATCAAGGCTGAGGGACTGATCACCTTGTATCAAGACTAAGGAACTGATCACCTTGTATCCAGGCTGAGGGACTGATCCCCTCAAGGAAGGTTCCTTGATGTTGGTGAGGGGCTCTTGATTTAGGGAATTGGATCTGTGCTCCAGTTCCCCGAATTAAGCCTGAATGCCTTCCACATCCCCCCCCCAGGCGCTGTATAATCCTCCGGGTTTAGCGCTTCCCCCTTGATTATAATAATAATAATGAGGGACTGATCACCTTGTATCAAGACCGAGGAACTGATCACCTTGTATCCATGCTGAGGGACTGATCACCTTGTATCCAGGCTGAGGGACTGATCACCTTGTATCAAGACTGAGGAACTGATCACCTTGTATCAAGGCTGAGGGACTGATCACCTTGTATCAAGGCTGAGGGACTGATCACCTTGTATCAAGACTGAGGAACTGATCACCTTGTATCAAGACTGAGGGACTGATCACCTTGTATCAAGGCTGAGGAACTGATCACCTTGTATCAAGGCTGAGGGACTGATCACCTTGTATCAAGACCGAGGAACTGATCACCTTGTATCAAGACTGAGGGACTGATCACCTTGTATCAAGGCTGAGGAACTGATCACCTTGTATCAAGGCTGAGGGACTGATCACCTTGTATCAAGACCGAGGAACTGATCACCTTGTATCAAGACTGAGGAACTGATCACCTTGTATCAAGGCTGAGGAACTGATCACCTTGTATCAAGACCGAGGATCTGATCACCTTGTATCAAGGCTGAGGGACTGATCACCTTGTATCAAGACCGAGGAACTGATCACCTTGTATCAAGACCGAGGTACTGATCACCTTGTATCAAGGCTGAGGAACTGATCACCTTGTATCAAGACTGAGGAACTGATCACCTTGTATCAAGACCGAGGAACTGATCACCTTGTATCAAGGCTGAGCGACTGATCACCTTGTATCAAGACCAAGGAACTGATCACCTTGTATCAAGACCGAGGAACTGATCACCTTGTATCAAGGCTGAGGAACTGATCACCTTGTATCACGACTGAGGGACTGATCACCTTGTATCAAGACCGAGGAACTGATCACCTTGTATCAAGACCGAGGAACTGATCACCTTGTATCAAGACCGAGGAACTGATCACCTTGTATCAAGTCTGAGGAACTGATCACCTTGTATCAAGACCGAGGATCTGATCACCTTGTATCAAGACTGAGGAACTGATCACCTTGTATCAAGGCTGAGGGACTGATCACCTTGTATCAAGACCGAGGAACTGATCACCTTGTATCAAGACCGAGGAACTGATCACCTTGTATCAAGACTGAGGAACTGATCACCTTGTATCAAGACTGAGGAACTGATCACCTTGTATCAAGGCTGAGGGACTGATCACCTTGTATCAAGGCTGAGGGACTGATCACCTTGTATCAAGGCTGAGGGACTGATCACCTTGTATCAAGACCGAGGAACTGATCACCTTGTATCAAGACTGAGGAACTGATCACCTTGTATCAAGGCTGAGGGACTGATCACCTTGTATCAAGACCGAGGAACTGATCACCTTGTATCAAGGCTGAGGGACTGATCACCTTGTATCAAGACCGAGGAACTGATCACCTTGTATCAAGACTGAGGAACTGATCACCTTGCATCAAGGCTGAGGGACTGATCACCTTGTATCAAGACCGAGGAACTGATCACCTTGTATCAAGACTGAGGAACTGATCACCTTGTATCAAGGCTGAGGGACTGATCACCTTGTATCAAGACCGAGGAACTGATCACCTTGTATCAAGACCGAGGAACTGATCACCTTGTATCAAGACTGAGGAACTGATCACCTTGTATCAAGGCTGAGGGACTGATCACCCTGTATCAAGGCTGAGGGACTGATCACCTTGTATCAAGACCGAGGAACTGATCACCTTGTATCAAGACTGAGGAACTGATCACCTTGTATCAAGGCTGAGGGACTGATCACCTTGTATCAATACTGTGTAACTGATCACTTTGTATCAAGGCTGAGTTACTGATCACCTTGTATCAAGGCTGAGGGACTGATCACCTTGTATCAAGACCGAGGAACTGATCACCTTGTATCAAGGCTGAGGGACTGATCACCTTGTATCAAGACCGAGGAACTGATCACCTTGTATCAAGACTGAGGAACTGATCACCTTGTATCAAGACTGAGGAACTGATCACCTTGTATCAAGACTGAGGGACTGATCACCTTGTATCAAGGCTGAGGGACTGATCACCTTGTATCAAGACTGAGGAACTGATCACCTTGTATCAAGACCGAGGGACTGATCACCTTGTATCAAGACCGAGGAACTGATCACCTTGTATCAAGGCTGAGGGACTGATCACCTTGTATCAAGACTGAGGGACTGATCACCTTGTATCAAGACCGAGGAACTGATCACCTTGTATCAAGACCGAGGAACTGATCACCTTGTATCAAGGCTGAGGGACTGATCACCTTGTATCAAGACCGAGGAACTGATCACCTTGTATCAAGGCTGAGGGACTGATCACCTTGTATCAAGGCTGAGGGACTGAACACCTTGTATCAAGGCTGAGGGACTGATCATCTTGTATCAAGGCTGAGGGACTGATCACCTTGTATCAAGGCTGAGGGACTGATCACCTTGTATCAAGGCTGAGGGACTGATCACCTTGTATCAAGGCTGAGGGACTGATCACCTCATCTACCTCTGTTTCCCATGCTTGGTTAAACATCACAATAATAACACTCAGGTGTGACACATATGTCTTATTTATTAAGTAACTCAAGCAGGTCACAGGTATCTCCTCCGGCACTTAAGATTCACACCTCTGAGTTTCCTCAGGCTTGACTTTGTGTTCTGACAGGTGAGGGTTCCTTGCTGGTGCTGTGTACTCGAGGACTGATCTCCAAATGTCTGGTTAATACTCAACGAGGGAGAATTTTATGTTTAAATCTGTCATCTTACATGTTGATGAGACAGCACTACACTTAATGAAGGTAGGTCAGCAGACACATGACTCTGCTCCTGCAGACACACCTCTGTAAACTCACAAACACAAGTCAGACACATACAGACCGTCTCCACACTTGTCTTCTTGAGACGCTTCCATGTACCAAGTGGTGGGCACGGGGCAAGAATACTACCTGGCTGTTGTTACACAGGGCAAGAATACTACCTGGCTGTTGTTACACAGGGCAAGAATAATACCTGGCTGTTGTTACACAGGGCAAGAATACTACCTGGCTGTGTTACACGGGGCAAGAATACTACCTGGCTGTTGTTACACAGGGCAAGAATAATACCTGGCTGTTGTTACACAGGGCAAGAATACTACCTGGCTGTGTTACACGGGGCAAGAATACTACCTGGCTGTTGTTACACAGGGCAAGAATACTACCTGGCTGTTCTTACACAGGGCAAGAATAATACTTGGCTGTTGTTACACAGGGCAAGAATAATACCTGGCTGTTGTTACACAGGGCAAGAATAATACCTGGCTGTGTTACACGGGGCAAGAATAATACCTGGCTGTGTTACACAGGGCAAGAATACTACCTGGCTGTTGTTACACAGGGCAAGAATAATACCTGGCTGTGTTACACGGGGCAAGAATAATACCTGGCTGTTGTTACACAGGGCAAGAATACTACCTGGCTGTTGTTACACAGGGCAAGAATAATACCTGGCTGTGTTACACGGGGCAAGAATAATACCTGGCTGTGTTACACAGGGCAAGAATACTACCTGGCTGTGTTACACGGGGCAAGAATAATACCTGGCTGTGTTACACAGGGCAAGAATAATACCTGGCTGTTGTTACACAGGGCAAGAATACTACCTGGCTGTTGTTACACAGGGCAAGAATAATACCTGGCTGTTGTTTCACAGGGCAAGAATACTACCTGGCTGTTGTTGCACAGGGCAAGAATACTACCTGGCTGTTGTTACACAGGGCAAGAATACTACCTGGCTGTTGTTACACAGGGCAAGAATACTACCTGGCTGTTGTTACACAGGGCAAGAATACTACCTGGCTGTTGTTACACAGGGCAAGAATACTACCTGGCTGTTGTTACACAGGGCAAGAATACTACCTGGCTGTTGTTACACAGGGCAAGAATACTACCTGGCTGTTGTTACACAGGGCAAGAATAATACCTGGCTGTTGTTACACAGGGCAAGAATACTACCTGGCTGTTGTTACACAGGGCAAGAATAATACCTGGCTGTGTTACACGGGGCAAGAATAATACCTGGCTGTGTTACACAGGGCAAGAATACAATCTGGCTGTGTTACACGGGGCAAGAATAATACCTGGCTGTGTTACACGGGGCAAGAATAATACCTGGCTGTGTTACACGGGGCAAGAATAATACCTGGCTGTGTTACACAGGGCAAGAATACTACCTGGCTGTGTTACACGGGGCAAGAATACTACCTGGCTGTGTTACACAGGGCAAGAATACTACCTGGCTGTGTTACACAGGGCAAGAATAATACCTGGCTGTTGTTACATAGGGCAAGAATAATACCTGGCTGTTGTTACACAGGGCAAGAATACTACCTGGCTGTGTTACACAGGGCAAGAATACTACCTGGCTGTTGTTACACAGGGCAAGAATACTACCTGGCTGTGTTACACAGGGCAAGAATACTACCTGGCTGTTGTTACACAGGGCAAGAATACTACCTGGCTGTTGTTACACAGGGCAAGAATAATACCTGGCTGTTGTTACACAGGGCAAGAATACTACCTGGCTGTTGTTACACAGGGCAAGAATACTACCTGGCTGTGTTACACAGGGCAAGAGTAATACCTGGCTGTGTTACACAGGGCAAGAATACTACCTGGCTGTTGTTACACATGGCAAGAATACTACCTGGCTGTTGTTACACAGGGCAAGAATACTACCTGGCTGTGTTACACAGGGCAAGAATAATACCTGGCTGTTGTTACATAGGGCAAGAATAATACCTGGCTGTTGTTACACAGGGCAAGAATACTACCTGGCTGTGTTACACAGGGCAAGAATACTACCTGGCTGTTGTTACACAGGGCAAGAATAATACCTGGCTGTGTTACACAGGGCAAGAATACTACCTGGCTGTTGTTACACAGGGCAAGAATACTACCTGGCTGTTGTTACACAGGGCAAGAATAATACCTGGCTGTTGTTACACAGGGCAAGAATACTACCTGGCTGTTGTTACACAGGGCAAGAATACTACCTGGCTGTGTTACACAGGGCAAGATAATACCTGGCGGTGTTACACAGGGCAAGAATACTACCTGGCTGTTGTTACACAGGGCAAGAATAATACCTGGCTGTTGTTACACAGGGCAAGAATACTACCTGGCTGTGTTACACAGGGCAAGAAAAATACCTGGCTGTTGTTACACAGGGCAAGAATAATACCTGGCTGTTGTTACACAGGGCAAGAATACTACCTGGCTGTGTTACACAGGGCAAGAATACTACCTGGCTGTTGTTACACAGGGCAAGAATAATACCTGGCTGTGTTACACAGGGCAAGAATAATACCTGGCTGTGTTACACAGGGCAAGAATACTACCTGGCTGTGTTACACAGGGCAAGAAAAATACCTGGCTGTTGTTACACAGGGCAAGAATACTACCTGGCTGTGTTACACAGGGCAAGAAAAATACCTGGCTGTTGTTACACAGGGCAAGAATAATACCTGGCTGTTGTTACACAGGGCAAGAATACTACCTGGCTGTGTTACACAGGGCAAGAATAATACCTGGCTGTGTTACACAGGGCAAGAATAATACCTGGCTGTTGTTACACAGGGCAAGAATGCTACCTGGCTGTGTTACACAGGGCAAGAATAATACCTGGCTGTGTTACACAGGGCAAGAATACTACCTGGCTGTGTTACACGGGGCAAGAATAATACCTGGCTGTTGTTACACAGGGCAAGAATGCTACCTGGCTGTGTTACACAGGGCAAGAATAATACCTGGCTGTGTTACACAGGGCAAGAATACTACCTGGCTGTTGTTACACAGGGCAAGAATACTACCTGGCTGTGTTACACAGGGCAAGAATACTACCTGGCTGTGTTACACAGGGCAAGAATAATACCTGGCTGTTGTTACACAGGGCAAGAATGCTACCTGGCTGTGTTACACAGGGCAAGAATAATACCTGGCTTTGTTACACAGGGCAAGAATAATACCTGGCTGTTGTTACACAGGGCAAGAATACTACCTGGCTGTGTTACACAGGGCAAGAATAATCCCTGGCTGTGTTACACAGGGCAAGAATAATACCTGGCTGTTGTTACACAGGGCAAGAATACTACCTGGCTGTGTTACACAGGGCAAGAATACTACCTGGCTGTGTTACACAGGGCAAGAATAATACCTGGCTGTTGTTACACAGGGCAAGAATACTACCTGGCTGTTGTTACACAGGGCAAGAATAATACCTGGCTGTTGTTACACAGGGCAAGAATAATACCTGGCTGTTGTTACACAGGGCAAGAATACTACCTGGCTGTGTTACACAGGGCAAGAATACTACCTGGCTGTTGTTACACAGGGCAAGAATACTACCTGGCTGTGTTACACAGGGCAAGAATACTACCTGTCTGTGTTACACAGGGCAAGAATAATACCTGGCTGTGTTACACAGGGCAAGAATACTACCTGGCTGTTGTTACACAGGGCAAGAATAATACCTGGCTGTTGTTACACAGGGCAAGAATAATACCTGGCTGTGTTACACAGGGCAAGAATAATACCTGGCTGGGGCAAGAATACTACCTGGCTGTTGTTACACAGGGCAAGAATAATACATGGCTGTGTTACACAGGGCAAGAATAATACCTGGCTGTTGTTACACAGGGCAAGAATACTACCTGGCTGTTGTTACACAGGGCAAGAATAATACCTGGCTGTTGTTACACAGGGCAAGAATACTACCTGGCTGTTGTTACACAGGGCAAGAATACTACCTGGCTGTTGTTACACAGGGCAAGAATAATACCTGGCTGTTGTTACACAGGGCAAGAATACTACCTGGCTGTTGTTACACAGGGCAAGAATAATACCTGGCTGTTGTTACACAGGGCAAGAATAATACCTGGCTGTTGTTACACAGGGCAAGAATAATACCTGGCTGTTGTTACACAGGGCAAGAATAATACCTGGCTGTTGTTACACAGGGCAAGAATACTACCTGGCTGTTGTTACACAGGGCAAGAATAATACCTGGCTGTTGTTACACAGGGCAAGAATAATACCTGGCTGTTGTTACACAGGGCAAGAATACTACCTGGCTGTTGTTACACAGGGCAAGAATACTACCTGGCTGTTGTTACACAGGGCAAGAATAATACCTGGCTGTTGTTACACAGGGCAAGAATAATACCTGGCTGTTGTTACACAGGGCAAGAATACTACCTGGCTGTTCTTACACAGGGCAAGAATAATACTTGGCTGTTGTTACACAGGGCAAGAATAATACCTGGCTGTTGTTACACAGGGCAAGAATAATACCTGGCTGTTGTTACACAGGGCAAGAATACTACCTGGCTGTTCTTACACAGGGCAAGAATAATACTTGGCTGTTGTTACACAGGGCAAGAATAATACCTGGCTGTGTTACACAGGGCAAGAATAATACCTGGCTGTTGTTACACAGGGCAAGAATACTACCTGGCTGTGTTACACAGGGCAAGAATACTACCTGGCTGTTCTTACACAGGGCAAGAATAATACTTGGCTGTTGTTACACAGGGCAAGAATAATACCTGGCTGTTCTTACACAGGGCAAGAATACTACCTGGCTGTGTTACACAGGGCAAGAATACTACCTGGCTGTTCTTACACAGGGCAAGAATAATACTTGGCTGTTGTTACACAGGGCAAGAATAATACCTGGCTGTTGTTACACAGGGCAAGAATAATACCTGGCTGTGTTACACAGGGCAAGAATAATACCTGGCTGTTGTTACACAGGGCAAGAATACTACCTGGCTGTTGTTGCACAGGGCAAGAATACTACCTGGCTGTTGTTGCACAGGGCAAGAATACTACCTGGCTGTTGTTACACAGGGCAAGAATACTACCTGGCTGTTGTTACACAGGGCAAGAATAATACCTGGCTGTGTTACACAGGGCAAGAATACTACCTGGCTGTGTTACACAGGGCAAGAATACTACCTGGCTGTTGTTACACAGGGCAAGAATACTACCTGGCTGTTGTTACACAGGGCAAGAATACTACCTGGCTGTTGTTACACAGGGCAAGAATACTACCTGGCTGTTGTTACACAGGGCAAGAATACTACCTGGCTGTTGTTACACAGGGCAAGAATAATACCTGGCTGTTGTTACACAGGGCAAGAATAATACCTGGCTGTTGTTACACAGGGCAAGAATAATACCTGGCTGTGTTACACAGGGCAAGAATAATACCTGGCTGTGTTACACAAGGCAAGAATAATACCTGGCTGTTGTTACACAGGGCAAGAATAATACCTGGCTGTTGTTACACAGGGCAAGAATAATACCTGGCTGTTGTTACACAGGGCAAGAATACTACCTGGCTGTTGTTACACAGGGCAAGAATACTACCTGGCTGTTGTTACACAGGGCAAGAATAATACCTGGCTGTTGTTACACAGGGCAAGAATACTACCTGGCTGTTGTTACACAGGGCAAGAATAATACCTGGCTGTGTTACACAGGGCAAGAATACTACCTGGCTGTGTTACACAGGGCAAGAATACTACCTGGCTGTTGTTACACAGGGCAAGAATACTACCTGGCTGTGTTACACAGGGCAAGAATAATACCTGGCTGTGTTACACAGGGCAAGAATAATACCTGGCTGTGTTACTTAGCAGGAATCCTCCCTGACTGTGTTACATAGCAGGAATCCTCCCTGACTGTGTTACATAGCAGGAATCCTCCCTGACTGTGTTACATAGCAGGAATCCTCCCTGACTGTGTTACATAGCAGGAATCCTCCCTGACTGTGTTACATAGCAGGAATCCTCCCTGACTGTGTTACATAGCAGGAATCCTCCCTGACTGTGTTACACAGCAGGAATCCTCCCTGACTGTGTTACATAGCAGGAATCCTCCCTGACTGTGTTACACAGCAGGAATCCTCCCTGACTGTGTTACACAGCAGGAATCCTCCCTGACTGTGTTACACAGCAGGAATCCTCCCTGACTGTGTTACACAGCAGGAATCCTCCCTGACTGTGTTACACAGCAGGAATCCTCCCTGACTGTGTTACACAACAGGAATCCTCCCTGACTGTGTTACACAACAGGAATCCTCCCTGACTGTGTTACACAACAGGAATCCTCCCTGACTGTGTTACAGGAGTCATGAGGCAAACAAACAAACCAACAAACGCATCCCTGTTTCTTCCTCTCCAGTAATGTATTTTGCAACTCCGATGCAGTATTGTGATGGTGGTAGTAATGGTGGTAGTAGTGGTAGTGGTGGTAATGGTGGTAGTGGCAATGGTTGCCTCTTGTTATTGTGTTCTGGTATTGTGCCGGTGATATTTTTTTCCACTGGTGAATCTGTGATTTTGTGTTTCGTTGCTGCGGTGTGGAATTGTGACTGTGGTTCATAAGAACATAAGAACATAAGAAAGAACATAAGAAAGGAGGAACACTGCAGGAGGCCTGCTGGCCCATACTAGGCAGGTCCTTTACAATTCATCCCACTAACAAAACATTTGCCCAACCCAATTTTCAATGCCACCCAAGAAATAAGCTTTGATGTGAAAGTCCCACTCAAATCCAACCCCTCCCACTCATGTACTTATCCAACCTAAATTTGAAACTACCCAAAGTCCCAGCCTCAATAACCCAACTAGGTAGACTGTTCCACTCATCAACTACCCTATTTCCAAACCAATACTTTCCTATGTCCTTTCTAAATC
>NW_027200736.1:0-17481 GCF_038502225.1 Cherax quadricarinatus
CCCATATTCCTGAGTTTCATGAGGAAGAGCAATTACTCTATATTGCTAATTGATAGTATGGTAGTCGCTGAAGCAATTTCTGTTACTCTTTATGCACAGATTTACTTTGCATACAGAACATTGGAATGAGGATGTGACAAATTTCTTCGAGTTGCTGCAATACTTGCAACGAAGCTGCTTTTTCCCTGCCACTGGCAAGTGGTTTAGAGCTCTGCCAAACCTAACACTGTCATCAGGCCTTTCTGCACATTGGCCCTGCAGAGCTTTCACTATGCTGACACCATTGGAAGTACATGGTGAATTACTTGGTGAAGGTCTTGTAGATGTTCTTAGGGTGCTGCCTCTAAACTTTTGTCCTTTAGACCTTGCAGTGACAGAGATATCATTCCTGAAATACTTCAGTGCCATGCACTTGGTATTCAGTGCTCGACAATCACGGCAGTAAAGAAGCCATGCATTCACAACAGCAAGATCAATAACAGGCAAACAGCCGCATGTACCAACGTTTAGATTTCACTGGTGTTCTGTACAGATGCACCAACATGTTACTTTTGTCAATACCTCCCATGTGTGCATTATAGTTCTTGACTGTAGGGCACTGTAAGTGGCTTTTGTTCTTTGTAGCCTTGTTATATCTTTCAACAAGACTCACAGGATTGACCCCTACATCACTTGTCACTAAAGTCACAACTTTGTTGTCCTTCCATCTTACAACAAGGACACCATCATTGTTTTTGAAGCTAAAAAGTGCCCCTGTCCACAGTGTTCCTTTCCATTTGTTTGACAGGCATCAGATCTGGCTTACCACATCTATTTTCACGTACTGTTCCAGTGTATCTGCAGTTATACTTATCTCTTAGTACCTTGACCAAAAGTAGACTTGAAAAGAAATTGTCAGCATAGATTGCTGATATGTTGGTCTTGTTCATAGTTGTGGCAAGTACCAGAACAATCTTTGAACTTATTTGAAGTTTAGTTTCTTCCTGTGAAAGCTTTATGGGGTGGCTGTCAAAAGTTGGTGTGCCTTGATACATGAGTATATCATGTATGATTCCATCTTCACTTGCATGACAAAAAAGTTTGAAACCCCACCTATCTGGTTTGGTTTTGATGTACTGCCTTAGGTTTCCAGCAGTTTTACCCTTGAAACCAACCATGACTTCATCAATAGATTGCTTGGGTGTAGCTGGAACTTTCTAGCAAGCATTAGTTAGTGCAGTGTAAAGAGACCTTACATTGTGGAATCTGCCATTATCGTTTTGTGTGTTGTCATTGAAATGAATAGTACGTCTAAGTAACCTAAACCTCTTAGACCCAATGACTTCTGCAACCTGGGCACACCTAAATGCACTTTTCCAATAGTCTTCGATTGATGGTAATGGAGCAATACCCATGAATAGCAAAATACCTATGAACCTCATGATCTCTTCAGAATCTGTTGCAAAATTAGTAATGGTTTTTTGCTTGGCATACAAATTTGTTTGATATGCTATGTTATCTACCATGTCTGGAGTAAAGAAAATACGAAAATACTCATATGGAGACCTAATTTCACATGCCAGCAAAGGATCATTTTGGAGGTCAACCTGGGACCACTGAGGTTGACCTTGAAGAGCAATATCTTCATAAATATCTTCCTCATCAGGGTACTCCTCGATCGTAATATCTTTTTCTTCACTAATTTCTGCTTTTTGGCTGGCCTTTCTTCCTCCTCATCATCACTTGACACCTCTGCATCCAGTGGTAAGTATTCATCACCACTATCCAGCAATTCTGGGTCATCTACCTCCGGTTCTAAGTCACTGTCCTCCAAAATACAGACATATTTTGACCTGGTGCTGGAGGGTTTCCCATAAAACAATTTCTCATTGATCTGGAAGGACAATAAAAACCTTCTGTATAGCTCCAGACCACTACAGAATTCATATATACAATAGAATTTTTTTTATAAATAGTACACTTTCAGTAAAATAAATGTCACTAAAAGGGCAGCAACGAAAATTTTCGCACTTCCTTTGTTGCACTTTTTTCAACTGCATGCTACACTCACATTATGCTTCACCTGGTTAAACCATGAATCACGAAATCGTAATGACACGACTGCAAACAAACCATACCAAGGGCGGGGATAGAACCCGCGATTAGAGTCTCAAAAAACTGATCGTGGGTTCTATCCCCGCCCGTGGTATGGTCTGTTAAACCATGTTCCTGATAGATCACCCTACCTGTTGAGGAGAAGAATGAAAGTGAAGTGATTACCCCATCTCTAGACACAACCGGGTAAGGTTAATAATATCAGGATTAGAATTTAAAACCTCAGACCCGGAGAAATCTGTGTGTTTACATCGGCCCAATAGATGGCAGTGCGGGCGGCAACTAGCTGCTGCAGTCTCTCGAAATCTGAAACGCCTTAATTAACCCCTAACTTGCAGGCTAGATGTGGATGAATATCGTAATTAAAATGACCATCCTATGGAGAGGGAGCATGGACACGGGGGTCGTCCCACAGTTACTAAAAACAACAGACATAGCCCCACTCCACAAAGGGGGCAGTAAAGCAACAGCAAAGAACTACAGACCAATAGCACTAACATCCCATATCATAAAAATCTTTGAAAGGGTCCTAAGAAGCAAGATCACCACCCATCTAGAAACCCATCAGTTACACAACCCAGGGCAACATGGGTTTAGAACAGGTCGCTCCTGTCTGTCTCAACTATTGGATCACTACGACAAGGTCCTAAATGCACTAGAAGACAAAAAGAATGCAGATGTAATATATACAGACTTTGCAAAAGCCTTCGACAAGTGTGACCATGGCGTAATACCGCACAAAATGCGTGCTAAAGGAATAACAGGAAAAGTCGGTCGATGGATCTATAATTTCCTCACTAACAGAACACAGAGAGTAGTCGTCAAAAGAGTAAAGTCCGAGGCAGCTACGGTGAAAAGCTCTGTTCCACAAGGCACAGTACTCGCTCCCATCTTGTTCCTCATCCTCATATCCGACATAGACAAGGATGTCAGCCACAGCACCGTGTCTTCCTTTGCAGATGACACCCGAATCTGCATGACAGTGTCTTCCATTGCAGACACTGCAAAGCTCCAGGCGGACATCAACCAAATCTTTCAGTGGGCTGCAGAAAACAATATGAAGTTCAACGATGAGAAATTTCAATTACTCAGATATGGTAAACATGAGGAAATTAAATCTTCATCAGAGTACAAAACAAATTCTGGCCACAAAATAGAGCGAAACACCAACGTCAAAGACCTGGGAGTGATCATGTCGGAGGATCTCACCTTCAAGGACCATAACATTGTATCAATCGCATCTGCTAGAAAAATGACAGGATGGATAATGAGAACCTTCAAAACTAGGGAGGCCAAGCCCATGATGACACTCTTCAGGTCACTTGTTCTATCTAGGCTGGAATATTGCTGCACACTAACAGCACCTTTCAAGGCAGGTGAAATTGCCGACCTAGAAAATGTAAAGAGAACTTTCACGGCGCGCATAACGGAGATAAAACACCTCAATTATTGGGAGCGCTTGAGGTTCCTAAACCTGTATTCCCTGGAACGGAGGAGGGAGAGATACATGATTATATACACCTGGAAAATCCTAGAGGGACTAGTACCGAACTTGCACACGAAAATCACTCACTACGAAAGCAAAAGACTTGGCAGACGATGCACCATCCCCCCAATGAAAAGCAGGGGTGTCACTAGCACGTTAAGAGACCATACAATAAGTGTCAGGGGTCCGAGACTGTTCAACTGCCTCCCAGCACACATAAGGGGGATTACCAACAGACCCCTGGCAGTCTTCAAGCTGGCACTGGACAAGCACCTAAAGTCAGTTCCGGATCAGCCGGGCTGTGGCTCGTACGTTGGTTTGCGTGCAGCCAGCAGCAACAGCCTGGTTGATCAGGCTCTGATCCACCAGGAGGCCTGGTCACAGACCGGGCCGCGGGGGCGTTGACCCCCGGAACTCTCTCCAGGTAGACTCCAGGTAGACCCTCTGAACTGTAACCTCCAAATCCCACCTTCGGAGAGTAAACATTATTTTTCCCACCATCAGACTCCAATTTGACTAACTGTTACCAGCCTCCGAATATAACATACTCACAGAAGCCAGTTGGATATTGAGGGCCCCCTGCCACTTGAAATCTCTCACCACATCCCTCGATCCCTTCTTGGGACAACCGCTGCTACTACTACTTTTATCCCAGATTTATATATCTTCTTGGTTATCCTGTCCGCTCCACTCTAAATGACCAAACCGTGCTATCAACTTCACCTCAGTCCTCTGACTTATATCTTTCATAACACCTCTCTCCAGGTAAACTCCAGGTAGCCTGAGTATATCTTTTACTCACTAGAATAACATGAACGTAGAAAAGTATGACTACAGAGAAACTTGACATGTGTACGGACTGATGTTTGAGTAGCCAGGCTTAGGTTAGGTTACATTACCTCTGGCAGTTTGGATGAAACACTGATGATGATGAAGCTAATTGCAAACTATGAGGTCACATGTATGGTCACTTTCTTGAACACTATGTGCTTCATTGTCCACTTATTGAGGAATATAGAGATAGTATAATAACTTATGAGATATATACACAAATAACCCGCACCTAGAAGAGAGGAGCTTACGACGTCATAGTAAGCTCCTTCCTTCCATGTGCGGGTTATATGTGTATTGTTTCAGTCAAGGTATTGTGCCTTTTTTTTGTTATGATATGTTATGGTATCTTATGGATGAAAAGAAAATACCAGACACATTAAGCAAATAACCTAAATTTTTTTGCAACAGGTAAGACAGTTATAAATATAAGCCAGAAGTACTCCTGGTAACACTTTTGAGGGTCTAGTTTCTAGGTCTTTTGTGTAGCTGTTATATCTTTTGAGGCCCAGTCCGATGACCTGTGTTTCCGTACGCTGCTGGGCCACCCTCCACAGGATAAATATGGGGAACACAATTAGCTAACCACTTTGGCGGAAAAATCTAAAAAATCTAATGCTGCTGCTTTTGTTATTGTTGTTATTGATGCTGCTGTTGACTCTGCTGTTGTTGTTTATGTTCTTGTTGTTGCTGCTGCAGCTGATTTTTCTGCTTATTCTGTTGTTGCTGTTTCTACTATTGCTTCTTCTTCTTCTTCTTCTTCTTCTGCTGATGCTAATGATTCTTATTATTATTATTTTATGGAAACGCTAAATTCGTGTGGGTCATAAAGGGTCTGGTATATAATATAATCTGGTTTGATTCATGTTAGGTAGCTCCAGCCCTTGGATCAAGAGCCCTTCACCAGCATCAAGGTACCCCTTCCCACTCTTTTATGCTGGGAAAAGTATTATGGTGGATCTGTAAGCCAGGCAACTGAGATCTCACTTCTACGGATAAACTAATCACGATCTGGTTTGTTCTCTCTCTCTCTCTTTTTACACAGGGTTTGACAAGGTTAAGTATCCCTAGCTTTATTGACAAGCTATTTACAGGTTAAGGATTCCTAACTTTATTGACAAGCTAAGAGCTGTTACCTACATCAGCTCATTTGAAAGCATTTTTAATGTTATGAGACATACAAGTAGGGAACAGGATGAAGTTGGAGCCATCTGTGGGCCAGCATTTTTATTTGATCAACTGACTTTATCTCGTTGACATCATTATGCTGTACGAATGTGTTCCATACTCGAGTCATCCTGGATATGTATGATCTCAGATGGAGTGATGTTCTGGAGAAGGGCACAGCCAGAGTGAAGTTGCTGCTTTCTGCCCGTCTTTTGGCATAAAAGCTCGTTTCACGCTGTCCTCGAAGTTGATCCAAGTGTGGTATTTTGACAATATTGGCCTTGTACATAACAATAAGGCCACCCACATCCCTCCTATGTTGAAGGCTCTGCTGAAATGACAGATCTATCCAGGATAGGTCCAGGCGAGAGATGAGACGTCTTGCTCTGTTCTCTACTCTGTTAAGCAGTCGCAGATGAGAGGGGGGGCAGGCAAACCAAGAAAGTGGAGCATACTCAAGGTGTGAGCGTACTTGCGCCTCGTACAGGCTCTTGCAACCCCTACTGTCTCTCTCTCTCCCTCTCTCTTTCTCTCTCTCTCTCTCTCTCTTTCTTTCTCTCTCTCTCTCTCTCTCTCTCTCTCTCTCTCTCTCTCTCTCTCTCTCTCTCTCTCTCTCTCTCTCTCTCTCTCATTCTCTTTACACAAGGGTTTTTACAGGGTTAGGTTAAAATTTCCTACATTTATTTACAAGCTAAAAGCTGTTAAATAAAACAAAGGCACAATACCGTGACTGGAACATTACACTAATAACTCGCTTACGACGACGTTTCGGTCCGACTTGGACCATTTACAGTGTTACCTGCCGTAACTCATTTGAAAGCCATTTTATTATGCGACATACTAATAGGAAATAGGATTTAGCTGGAGCCATCTTTGGGCCAGCGGTTTCATTTTTTCAGCTGACAACAATTCATCAATGTCATTATGTTGAACGAATGTTCCATGCTCGGGTTAATTTACAAATGAATGATCTCTTATGAAGTAATGTTCTTGAGAAACGTACATCCAGAGCATAGTTGCGGTTTGCTGCCCGTTTTGTTGTATAGAAGCTGTCTTCTCACTTTCGGCGAAGTGGAACCAAATGTGGTATCTGGAAAACATTGGCTTTGTAGATAACAGTAAGGCCACCCACATTCCTTCGGTGTTGGCTCTGCTGAAATGACGGATCTGTCCAGGCTGGGTTCAAGCGAGAGAGAAGTCATCTTTCTCTGCTGTCTGTTCTGTCAAGCCATAGATGAGACAGGGTGGGGGCAGGCAATCTGAGAAAGTGGAGCTACTTAAGGTGTGAGTGCACTTGTGCCTTATACAATCTTGGAGCCTCTACTGTCGAGCAGATAAATGATACTCCGAAGTCCTATTAGCTTCTTAGCTTCCTTGTTTGAAAGATTTATTACGTGGCTTTTCACAGTTTTCAATCAAATTTCACCCGAATAATACCGATCTTATCCCCGGGTTCCAAAACTTTCCCAGTCATTTTTAACACTGCTCCAGCATTACCGTCATGCTGTCTAGATACCATCATCTGTGTTTTTTTACAGTCTAATATAGCTGTAAGTTAATGCCTGATGCAATTTATAGCAGCCGGCATTTCCTCACTTCGATAAGTAAATGCCAGAGTACAGTCGTCTGCATATGAATGGAATTCTGGGATGAGTGAAGGTCATTAGATTAGACATTCCATAACAATAACTCACTGAAATCTTTATTTATTCTTAGAGATCAACTTTGAATGTAATCGTTAAGGAAACATAGTGCAGCGCCAGCAATGGCCATGGCTACTACACAATTGATCTTGGATTCATCCAGTGATTGGAGCCACTTAGTGGAGAGGTTTAACAGTAGATCAGCAGCAAAGTGACTTTTTCTGTAGCAATATTGACGGTGTATAAAGATGAGAGTGGTAGTCATAAAACGCCGTGAGATTGTCCCAAGAAACTTACCAGTGATTGACAAAGTATCACTATTCTGTAATTGTTGATATCTGCCCTGCTCTTCTTTTTGTGAACAGGGACTACATTTTCCTCTTTCCACAGAGAAGGCCATTTACACTGCTAGACAGTGCTGATAGATGCGAGTTACATGTGATGTTACCTGATCTACACATCTACTCAGCAATCTTGAGCTCACCTTATGTGCACAACACCTTTTTCTCAGTCCAGGAATTTAAGGAGGAAATATACCCCTTCGTGCTCTATTGTCACTCATGACATCTTTGACAACTCTCTCTCTGTCTCTCTCTGTCTCTCTGTCTCTGTCTCTGTCTCTCTGTATCTCTCTGTCTGTCTCTGTCTATCTGTCTGTCTGTCTGTGTCTCTCTCTCTCTCTCTCTCTCTCTCTCTCTCTCTCTCTCTCTCTCTCTCTCTCTCTCTCTCTCTCTCTCTCTCTCTCTCTCTCTCTCTCTCTCTCTCTGTCTTACATTCCTTGTTGAAGAAGAAAATTCCTACCAGTGTACCTTATTTATTGATTTGAAAGTGTGAATTACTATTAATATTAGGAAAGAGCTGAACCCATAACAGTCATCTAGCGCCTTCAAATTCTTAGGAGTTGGCCATAATCTGATTTGATTCGGAGAATGGGTTGATAGTCCCAGTTCCTTGGATCAAATGCCTGCAGCTAAAGACACAAGAATGCAATATGGACTCTGTGTGTGTGTGTGTGTGTGTGTGTGTGTGTGTGTGTGTGTGTGTGTGTGTGTGTGTGTGTGTGTGTGTGTGTGTGTGTGTGTGTGTTACGCGTGCACGCGCCTAATTGTACTCATCTAAGGCAAGCTGCATGGTCAAGTCACAGCTCCTGTCTCCACTCTCTCCGGGCTGGGTGAGCCCTATCATATGTAGTTTTGAAGTTTTACTTGAATTCTGACTCTACTGCTTCTCTGTCATGGTCGTTTCATTTTCTTCCCGCTGACCATTGCAAGGCTAAAGAAGTATTTCCTAAAATCCCTGTGATTCCTCTGGGCTCTTAACTTCAATCTGTGACATTGTATACCTGATACCCGCCTCTCAAACCGACTCTCCTTGTCCAACCTATTAATTCCTCTGAACATTTTGTACATCACATCATGTCAGTTCTAGTTCTTCTGTCTAATGTTGTCAGGTTTAGTTACTGAAGCCTCCCATCATAGGTCATACCCTTCAGCTCTTGCACTATTTTCGTTGCAAACCCCTGCTTTTTTACCAGCTTCTTTACATGTTTTACCAGATGTAGGTTCTACATAGGCCTTCTTGTAGTATGCAGTGCCAAACAGTATTTTTCAATCAGGGTGCCGCGGCACTCTGGCGTGTCACTCATAGTGCTTAGCGGAGCCGCATGATCGTTAGTAATTTTGTCCTAGCTTCATCTTCTTAATTAATATTCCACCATTTTTTGACTTGTATTTGTTGCATAGTTAACTACTTGAGAATTGCTGTTATATATTTTGTCGAACAGATGTTATTAAATGATAAACTAAATTAGTATAATAATAAATATATGATTAATATGAAGTCAAATGGCATTATAATGAGAAAGTAAATTCATATAATAATCGCCGCTTGTTTCTAATTTACGATCATCTGGTAATTCTCATGAAATTTTCCACATCTTACCTGTGAAAGTTTTGATTTTTTGTTCTCAGAACATATTCACTAACAAGAGAGAGAGACTACAATCGGTCGAGTAAGAAATGAAAGAATGTCTGTCCAATATTCCACTTAATATCAAAAGGATCTGCCAGTCACACCAGTCCCAAATATCTCACTAAAATAGTTCCAAAAGACAAGTTAGTTTCAGTTTTTCTTTATTTTATTGGTACCTAGAATGCTTCATTATTACCTACACTAAAGGGATTGTATATTTTATATTTCGTATGTGCTTTAAACGCTTTTACATTTTATTTATTATTATTATTATTTAAGAAATAAGCACTTATGGGAAGCGATTCTAATATGAAATTAACTAGAGGTGCCACAGAATTAGACAAGTAACTTGAGGCTGCTATCTCTGAAAGAGGGTTGAAAACCACTAGTCTTTAACATATGTTGTATATAGGGTCTTGGATGCCTCCATGTTGGTGCTCCTGAGAACTACTAATAAATTTACCAATCACGCGTTTGCTGCTGTGGTTATTCGGTTGATGGGTACCTCAGGCGGAATGGTGGGAACTGTGTTCACTGTGAGGTCAGAGGTCCTCGCCCAGGGAGGTTTGCAGTCTTTTTCTACGGGCATGTGTGCTGTTTCCGGAATGTTTTTACCCTTCTCCGATTTGATGGGGATTAAATTCCAATAGCCACTTGTCAAATCAATCATGAAATTTATCCATTCTAATTTTTTCCTTGTATTTAATTGTATATTTTTGCCTCATCATTTTCTCATCATTTGCGAAAAGGGACACTTCAAACTGAATTCCTCACATGTAGTTACATATACAAGAAATATTGTAGATCTAAGTACTAACCTTTGTGGAATCCCAGCCGTCAAACTCGCCCATTCCGACATGTTCATCCTGACAGTACTCGTCTTTTCCTTCGCATTAAGTAAATAATCCTTGATCCACTGTAGTTCATTCACGGAATTCCTGCCTTCTGCTCTAACTTCTGCGCCGGTAATTGGTGGGGTACAGTATGGAACGCTTCTTGCTATCCAAAAATATACAGTCCACCCATCTTTTTTCAATCCTGCCCAATTTTCGTTACCTTATCATAAAACTTTAGCAGGTTTTTTGAGACAGAATTTACCATCTCGAAAACTCTGTTGGTTATTATTTGTGAATCTACCCTTTTCAGGTGCTCCACTACTCTTCTCTTGATCTTCTCTATAATCTTACATAAATGGTATGGTGATACATTTGGAAAGAAACACTTACGTTCTGTTCAAAACGTTTCCTTTAATAAATATCCTGAAATGTACACAAGTATCTTCCACACTTACATACTACGTATATTAGTGACAATGTGTACTCACCTATATGTGGTTGCAGGGGTCAAGTCACAGCACCTGGTCCCTACTCTTCACTAGTCGCTACTAGGTCACTCTGCTTCATGAGCTTTATCGTACCTCATCTTAAAGCTATGTATGGATCCTGCCTCCACTACATCACTTCCCAGACTGTTCCACTTCCTGACAACTCTGTGACTGAAGAAATGCTGCTTAACATCCCTGTAATTCATCTCATTCTTCAACTTCCATTTGTGACCCCTTGTTGCTGTACCCCGTTCCAATAATATCCTGTCTCTGTCTACCTTGCCATTCTCTCAGTATTTTATGCCGTTATCATATCCCCCCCTGTCTCTCCTGTCCTCTAGTGTCGTCAGGTCGAGTTACCTTAACCTCTCCTCATTGGAAATGCCCCTTAACTCCGGTACTAAAAATGTGTGTGTGCGTGTGTGTGTGCGTGTGTGTGTGTGTGTGTGTGTGTGTGTGTGTGTGTGTGTGTGTGTGTGTGTGTGTGTGTGTGTGTGTGTGTGAGTGTGTCAGTCTCTGTTAACCTATTGACTCGTGTTTTAGAAAACCCGGTCAAGTGTCGGGGTCACAGACTGAGGGCAAGGGGCTCCGGCCAGAGCTCATGCATCTGGCCAACTTTGCGATGGGCGATCAAATATCCGGGTGATATTACGCCGCAGCAGGAATATATGTACTATGCATTTTCAGAATCGCGAATTGGTGACGCTGCACCTCAATGTGGAGTACACGAGCAACATGAAAGTATTATTAAGAGTCGTAAGTCCGCTGTAAACTCGCTATTATCCCGTCGATTTATCGAGAGTTACGATGTGTACTGATCCAATAAACACTGTGCTCTGAGGGAGAGACTAACACGCGATCACAGACGTTCGTTACATACTTGTGTGTGTGTGCGCTCGTGCGCGCGCGTATATATGTGCGCTCGTGCGTGCGTGTGTAAATGCGTGTGCGTGCGTGCGTACGTAAGTTGCTACTTACCTGTATATTATTGCAGAGCTCTAATTTCAACTATTGGCTCTGCCTAACTCTCTCTCTCTCTCTCTCTCTCTCTCTCTCTCTCTTTCTCTTTTTTTTTACTCATCGTCCTCTTTTTACTCGGGATTGAATACTTGTAACTTTATTTACAAGCTAAAAGCTGTTACCTACTTCAGCTCATTTTTATTGTTAAAATATATACAACTAGTGAATAGGATGAAGCTGGAGCCATCCGTGGACCAGCGATGTCATTTGGTCAACTGACTATATTTCGTTGACGTCATTATGCTGTGAGAACATGTTCCAGACACGAGCCATCCTAGGAATAAATGATTTCTGATTAAGCGATGTTCTGAAGAAGGGTACAGCTAGACTATAGTTGGTGTTTGCTGCCCGTCTTGTTGTGTAGAGGCTCAGTTTTCGTTGTATTCTGAGTAAAGCCAAGTGTGGTATCTTGATAATGTTGGCCTTGTACATAACAGAAAGGCCACCCACATCCCTCCTATGTTGAAGGCTCTGTTGAAATGATAGATCTGTCCAGGCGAGAGATGAGTCATCTTGCTCTGTTCTCTATTCTGAATAGGCAATCCAGGAAAGTAGAGCATACTCAAGGTATGAGCGTACTTGTACCTCATACCGAATCCTGCAACCTCTGCTGTCGAGCAGATGCGAGATACGTCTAAGTGCTGTAATCTTCCAGGCAGCTTTGTTTGCAAAATTTACAACGTGGTTCTTCGTCAGTTTGGAGTCAGTTTTCACCCCAAGGATATCATCTTCATCCCCAGGTACGAGCACATTCCCACTCATTCTTACCACTGCCCCAGCATTACCATCATGGTGCCTAGAGAGCATCACCATTTGTGATTTATCAGGAGCAAATGTGACCTGCCATTGTTTTCCCTTGGCTGACAGCCGAAAATTGGTAAATGATGTAACTTAGAGCAGTTGGCATTTTCTCTCTTGGGTAAGTAATGTAAGAATACAGTCGTATTTCTCTCTCTCTCTCTCTCTCTCTCTCTCTCTCTCTCTCTCTCTCTTCATATGCTATGGAATGAAGCTATAGGGACAAATGGGGCCGCAGTATTTATTTAGCGAACGGACTTTATTTTTTAATATCACTAATGCGACTCATTCGAGGAATTAGTGATATCCTTGAATACAAGCACTTGAAAACGATTAAAAACTTACTGCTGTCTTCCCATCTTTTGGTTCTTCGTGAAGAAGAGATGGGAAACAAGTGGTCACTGGTCTTGAACAACTCAGTAAAACCTATCTAACTCAGAAGCCGGACGTAAGAAATCCCAGAGAGAGGTGCATACTTAAGCTTATATCAAGCTTTTGCTTCATATACTTTACCCTGCTCAGCTCATAAACAAACACAAGCGTGCCTTTTCGATTTGAACTCCTTGACAGCAGTAAATAGATAAAACTGGATGTTAATCAAGTGTTGTACGTAGAATCCTGGGAGAAGTGGGGAGTAAATACTAAATGCAGGACTGGGTTTCGAAATGTCCCAAGATAAGATAACTGTAAATTCAGCTTGGCTATTAAGTGAATTATAAGCTTTCCAGTATCTCAGGTGTGGCAGTGTATTCAAGACAGATGAAAAACTTATAACCAGTTTGGTGCTACCGGATCTAGACCAAACACCTAATTTCCAGTGTGCCATTTTTTTTTGTACGCGTATGTGTGTGTGTGTGTTGTGCCGAATAGGTAAAACTTGCGATTTTGGCTTAAATATCAATGCTCTTCTTGCCAAATAAGGCAAGCGAAAATTTGTGCATGCAATAATTTCGCAAAAATCATTCTGAATCTAACGAAAAATATTATATATTTCATTGTGTTAACTTACTAAATTATTGTAAACTTATCTAAAATATATTTACCTGGATTAAGTAAAATTAAATTGCGCTTGTTATAATAAAGTTAAGTAAGCTTCCAAAGGTTCTTTTGATACGAAATCATTAATTTTTATATTTCATAAATGAAAAAAGATATATCTTTAAGTGTATGAGAGAAAAATTATGGAAAGGACTTAATTTTAAACGAGTTCTTGCTAACTCACCTGTTTTGCTTATTCGGCACAACATTATATATATATATATATATATATATATATATATATATATATATATATATAATGTGTGTGTGTGTGTGGGTGTGTGTGTGGAATAGCCAAAACGATAATTTGTATCAGCAGCCATATTCAAGCTGAGCAAAACGAAAAAATGTATATTAAAATAATATTAAATAACTTTTAAGTAACCTTTGCTAATCATAGCTGTAATTAACTAATAAAAAATTAGCTGGTTTAAGTGAGGTTAGGTGAGGTTTTTCATTTTTTTTCCAGAAATAAATGCCTTTATATCATTATCAATGAAAAAATTAATTGTCATTGAGTAAAAGAATTTTTTGGAGAAAAAATGTATTTTTAAGGGAGTTTGGCCTACGACTCATATAGTGTATGAATTATAGGAAAATAAGCCTGTTGAGCATGTCTAGTAAGGTGTAGAGTTATTACTGAAAGAATTAAGAATAAGGAGAGGAGGATCGCAGATAATCTAGAAGGATATAGGAAGTGTAAGGTATGTGTAGACCAAGTGTTTACATTGAAGAGCTTTAAAGAATAGTGAGGCTCAGCTTAGGGTATGTAGGACAGGGATATGTGATGTCACAATGGTTATTCAGTATATGTATAGATTGGGTTGTAATAGAAATGAATGCTCGGGTGTTGGGAAAGGGTGTGGGACTGAATGATATGGAATCAGACACAAAGTGGGAGCTGTCACAGTTGCTTTTTACTGATGACGCTGTGCTTTTGGGAGATTCTGAAGAGAAGTTGCAGAGGTTGGTTGTCGAATCTAGAAGAGTGTGTAAAAGAAGGAAATTGAAAGTGAACATAATAAAGAGCAAGGTAATGAGAAAAAAAAATAGGTCAAATTGGAAAGAGGGAGTATGAAGGAAGTGAATGTGTTTAGATATTTGGGAGTTGACTTGTCAGCAGATGGTGTCTATGAAAGAAGTGAACCACAGAATTGACGAGGGAGAAAGAGGAGAGTGGTGCACTGCGGAGTCTGTGGAGGCAAAGCACTTCATCGTTGGTAGCCAAGAGGGAAATGTATGAGAGTGAAAGATGCGTGAAGGATGAGTAGTGAATGTTGCAACAAGGGGAAGGCTGGAGGCAGTAGAGATGTGGTGTCTAAGGGCAATGTGTAGTGTGAATATTATACAGAGAATCTGCGGCTTGAAAATAAGAGTACAGGGTTTGTAAAAGATTTTCCTTGGGGATTAGGAGAAGTTGTTGAGGCTGTTCGGGCATTTAGAGAGGATGGAACAAAATACAATGACTTGGAGAGAGTGAACATCAAAATGGTATACAATACCGACAGGTTGGTAGGTAAGACACATAGGCAACAGTTAGGCAACTTTATTCCGAAACGTTTCGCCTACACAGTAGGTTTCTTCAGTCGAATACAGAAAGTAGGCAGGAACAGTAGGGATGTGAAGACGATGTAATCAGTCCATCACCCTTGAAGTCGTAGAATTTGAGGTTGTCAGTCCCTCAGCCTGGAGAGGTTCAGTTCCATAGTCAGGAACTATCTGTAGATCAAGCGACAGTGCAGAGACTTAAATACTGTCGGAAGGAGAGGTGCAGAGTAGTAGTAGTAGTGAGAATGTAGCCACTGAGAGGTCAGGTCCCTCTCAGATCCAACAGTTCTCACTTGAAAGGGTTGTCCAAGGTGTTTTCTGTACCAAGAGGCCATGTGTTGCAGTGTCTGACAAGATGAACATCAAAATGGTATACAATACCGACAGGTTGGTAGGTAAGACACATAGGCAACAGTTAGGCAACTTTATTCCGAAACGTTTCGCCTACACAGTAGGCTTCTTCAGTCGAATACAAAAAGTAGGCAGGAACAGTAGAGATGTGAAGACGATGTAATCAGTCCATCACCCTTGAAGTCGTAGAATTTGAGGTTGTCAGTCCCTCAGCCTGGAGAGGTTCAGTTCCATAGTCAGGAACTATCTGAAGATCAAGCGACAGTGCAGAGACTTAAATACTGTCAAGGGTGATGGACTGATTACATCGTCTTCACATCTCTACTGTTCCTGCCTACTTTCTGTATTCGACTGAAGAAGCCTACTGTGTAGGCGAAACGTTTCGGAATAAAGTTGTCTAACTGTTGCATATGTGTCTTACCTACCAACTTACACTACAGTTATAAAACTGCAATAATCACACCCCTCCTTCAGAGTGCAGACACTGTGCCTCCCATCTCCAGGACTCGTGTCCGGCCTGCAAGTTTCCCTGAATCCCTTCATAAATGTTACCTTGCTCACACTTCAACACGTCAAGTCCTAACCATTTACCTCCATTCGCTCATATCTAACATGCTCACGCATACTTCCTAGAAGTTCAAGCCCCTCACACACAAAACCTCCTTTACCCCCTCCCTCCGACCCCTACCCCGCCTTCCCTCCACTATAGACTTACACACACTCGAAGTCATTCTATTTTGTTCCATCCTCTCTACATGTCCGAACCACCTCAACAACCCATCTTCAGCCCTCTGGATAATAGTTTTGGTAACCCTTGCATCTCCTCCTAATTTCCAAACTGCGAATTCTCTGCATTATATTCACACCACACACTGCTCTCAGACATGACATCTTCACTGCCTCCAGCCTTCTCCTTGTTGCAACATTCACCACACATGTTTCACACCCATATAAGAGCATTGGTATAACTATACTCTCATACATTCCCATCTTTGCTTCCATGGACAAAGTTCTTTGTCTCCGCAGACTCCTCAGTGCACCATTCATCTTTTTCCCTTCATCAATTATATGATCCACCTCATCTTTCATAGACCCATCCGCTGACACGTCCCCTCTTAAATATCTAAATACATTCACCTCCTCCATACTCTCTCCCTCCAATCTGATATTCAATCTTTCATTACTAATTTTTTTTATCACCTTACTCTTTCCAATATTCACTTTCAATTTTTCTTTTACATACCCTACCAAAATAATACACCAAATCTACAACTTCTCTTCCTCCCAAAAGCACAGTGTCATCAGGAAAGAGTAACTGACAATGTCCACTGTGTTAGATTCTTCATCTTTTAACACCACACCTCTAACCAGCACCCGAGCATTCACTTTTCTTACAACCCCATCTATAAATATATTGAACAACCATGGTGGCATTACACATCCTTATCTAAGGCTTACTTTTATTGGGAAATAATCTCCCTCTCTCCTATATATTCTAACCTGAGCCTCACTATCCTCGTAAAAACTCTTCACTGTTTTCAGTAACCTACCTCCTATTCCTTCCATATGCAACATCTGCCCCATTGCCCCCCTGTCCACCCTGTCATACGCCTTTTCCAAATCCTAAATGCCACAAATACCTCTTTACCCATATCTAAATACTGTTCACCTGTATGTTTCACTATAAAAACTTGGTTTGCACACCCTCTACCTTTCCTAAAGCCTCCTTGTTCATCTGCTTTCCTTCTCTCCGTCTTACTCTTCATTCAATAATAACTACCATACACTTTCCTACTCTCCGTCTTACTCTTGATTCTATCAATACTAACTACCATACACTTTACTAGGTATACTCAACAGACTTTTTCCCCTATAATTTTTGCACACTCTTTTGTCCCCTTTGCCTTTATACAAAGTAAGGTCCCCTTTGCCTTTATACAAAGTAACTATGCACGCTCTCTGCCAATCGCTAGGTACCTTACCCTCTTCCAGAAGAGATTTCGCAAAGATTTTTTTCAAAGAACTGTGGAACAAAGGTAAGGACAAAAAGAGCAGTTATTAGTGCTGTAACCAATGGAAATATAAACAAATATATAATATAAATTAATGTGAAGAAGAAATGCTATGAATTTAGCTCACTTCCTGTAGCAACAAATAGGCAGTTACTGGTAGTGAATTACATTTTTTTAATTATAGATATCTAATTTGTC